>NC_057794.1:284135779-284138019 GCF_018294505.1 Triticum aestivum | reverse complement strand
CCCGTGGGTCATTTCTATCATAGAAACAGACCAAACCTTTATCTCCTTGCACGACACGCAATTGATCTCTGAACATCAATCGATCTCGTCAACATGTGTTGGGGCATGAACCGAATGGGATGTCAAAACTAAGATGCGAAGTGACATGTAGTGGAGGCAAAGTGAAACTTCAAACGAACCGTTTGTTTGTATGCATGTCGGACAAATTACAAATAAACATTGGAAATACAAGCATGGTCTAGGCCCACATGCGAATGGTACTTGGCGGAATGTTCAAATGAGGCATGCGGGAGGATGGACTTGACCGGAGGGCGACATGATCGATGGAGAAGAGGGTTGGAGAGGAATGAGAAATAAGCAAACACCACATGATTATACTTGAACGGCTCAAATAAACAATAAGTTCTCTCGCTTTTCCTACATAGTGAAAGGCCTAATGTGCAACATGGAGCACTGACGCTCGAATATGGCCGGGAAAAGAGGGAAACCGACATGTGGAGCACACATGTCGGGACGACGTAGCGCAAACTAGTCCAATGAAGGAGCTGGCCCATGACCTCCTCGCCACCAGCAACCGTTCATGTGGGTCGTGGGGGCCAACAACGTGGCGCAGCTCCAGCACCGCCTCTAGACACGGCGACCACGGTGAGCGACACGCTCATCGTCGCTAGACACGGTCGTCTTGCTTTTTCAATGACATGTGTAGATTGCATGTGGGCAAAGGGCATCTCCAACGTTGCCACGACCGCAGCTGACTACCCTGGCACACCAAAAACCCTCGTCCCTCACGCCGTCGCGCGGTGCATTCCCAGCTGGCGCCAGTTGCCCGCATTCATGTCGTCCGTCCGTATGCCGTCGTTAAGAGGCTCGGTGCCTGAGGAACCAACTCCAACGACTTAATGACGCACCAGGACGCTTGGCCTCATCGGAATGTGCTACTTAAAGCGGCAACGCCCAGCTAACCTCCACGCCATAGCGCATCGTCCTCCTACCTGGCACCACATCCGCCATGACCACAAGCATGAACGCTCTGTGGGAGAGCTTGTCTTCGGGGATGGAGCTCGAGGTCGCCGCCCTCGCTCAAGTCGCCGCACAAGCAGTGGCCACGTTGGCGGTTGACGACAGGAGCACCGTCAGCCATGCGTCCTACTTGCCTCCGTCCAACGTCCGGCACCGCCGAGGTCGGGGACTCCTTCGAGGATGAGGAGGGCATGGGAGGCGGCAGGGCATGGTGTGCCAACTGGCCGGTCCGTCTCCCGTGTTCTACTTTTCCTCGGTGGAGACCGCACCTTCACTTCACGGGTCTTGAACCCCGCCCTCGTACATGGAGATTGCAGATGGAGTACGTCGGTCGCCGCCATAGAATAGGTTTAGAGTCGGGTTTCTTTTATTTTTCTGTCCTATAAAAGTTTGAAATGTAATGAAAATCTACCGTGTTTGCATTAATCTTGGCTGGTGTATATGAACTTTCATAATAATATAGTATATTGTAGGAGTACTAGCAAGATGCCCGTGCATTGCATGGAAGATCAAGATCTTGTGGGAGAAAAGGATGGATGAGGGAAGGCCTTATCTGCAAATGCACATTCACACATTTCACATCTTTCTACATCTACAAAACCTACGAAAGGGTTAACGTAAATTGCCTCTCTCTCTCCTCCCCTGATTTTCATTGTGGTGGGCCCCTCCCCCCCAATCTACAACCAACAGCTCACACGGTTCACATTATGTTAATTACGTAACTGGGACTACGTAGGTGTAGCATTACTCGTCCTAAAAACCCAACTAAGCCAACCTCCTGGCATATCGCGTGGGAAAAGACCCGGCCGCGCCGTTTTAGTCGGGATTACCGGATTACTAGTAGTACTATCGATGGATCGCGCGAAGCAACAAGTTTTTTTTGATGGGGCGAAGCACCTAGTTTAAAAGGAAAAAAGGCGGTACACTCACCGCATCCCTGTCGCAGCCGCATTGCACCCCACACACGTTCGGTCCTGCACGCAGCTCACGCAAACGGAACGTGCTTCGGCTTGCCTCTTCACTGACACGTGGGACTGCACTTGGAGAAACCGACCATGCGCCAAACTCCCCCTCCCACTGTGCGAAAATCCTCCCCCCACCTAAAAATTCCCCCCAAATCCTAGATTCAACTACCCTTCAGTCAACTAGCCAATAATATTCCCCAAACCCCCTCCCCCCATCCCCCTCCACTCCATTCGCTCCACCAAAGCCGCCCTCCC
>NC_057794.1:283776355-283815130 GCF_018294505.1 Triticum aestivum | reverse complement strand
CGTTGCTCGGCCTCCTCCGCGCCTCCCGCCGCCGTCCGCCGTCCTCCGGCCGCTGCACCGACCTCTCCGTGTCGCCCCGGCTCCGCCTCATGCCGGCCGCCGCCTCGCAGCTCGTCGCTTCACTCCGGCCAGATCCGGGCCGGTGCCGCCCGGATCCGGCGCCCCCGACCCCCCTCTGGCGAGCTTCCCAACTCCGGCGACCACCCCCTCTCCAACTCAGGCCGCCGCACCAGTCTTCTCCGGCGAGATCCCGACTGCCTCGATCCACGTGCACGAACCCTAGATCCGGAGTGGTATAATTTTCTCCAAGTCCCGAAACCCCCTGATATTTTCATGCCTACTTCATCTTGTCATATCTCGGTGCTCGGTGCTCCAAATCATGCATATGATATGTCCAATTGTTCGTCTCATTGAGATCTTCATGTTAGGAGCATTTCCATGCATGTTACTATTCATTATGATGCCATTTTCATTGATACAAAAGTACTATAAAATGCTAACTGCTGGTACTTATCAGTTCATGGTGATTTGTCATTTTTGTTGCATTTGATGTGTGCATCATATGAGCATGAGGTCTACATGTGTTTTGAACTACAACATGCCATCTTTACAGGGGTGCTTGTCTTGTATTTTTGTGATGATTGTGGTGACTAGAACAAGCATGCAAACTAGGCTCTGTGATGTTGCTGTTTTCAGGGACTTAGGATTTTGCTAAGTCCTTTTCCTGCTGTTATTTTGATGCCATGTAAACTTGATGCTACAGTGAGATCCATGCTTAGTTTGGGATAGTTCAGTAAGGATGTTTTGAAAATGTGGTTTTGCTCTATCCATCCATGCCCCTAGTTGCAATTATGGAGTTGTCTAGCATGTCATTTGCTTGCTCTACTTTTGCTATAAAATGTTCCTGACAGAATGTTAACATGTTAATCCATATTGGCATGGTTGTTGCTAGTGATCCATGCATCCTTTTAACTTTCTCTTGCCATGTTTAGCTTCATGAACATGTCTTCTTACAGTTGGTATGCTTATGTTTTCATGCAATGCCTTGTGGTGAGTGGCATGAGCTCACAAAGTCGCTATCACAAATCTGTTTATGCCATGCTCTATTTTTATGATGTCTGAAACCGTTAATGAAACTTGCTATGTTTACATGGGTACCATCATATCTTCTGTGCCTTTTTGGCTCATGTTCATTAAGTGACTTTTGTTCTATGCATTTAGTAGGTTCATGCCGTGCCTTTATTTGCTATGATACGTTCCTGTAGCTTGTTTTGCTAGCTCTAAGCATTGCTTCCTGATGTTGTTTTTGACATGTTAGTATTTTCAGTCTGTGAAACTGATATCTTTTGCACTTTTGCCATGCTTGTTTGTACATGTTCTAGTGTGTTTTAGCCGTAGCTCAGTGTTCATGTTTTATCAAGCATCTCTTGTACAACACTGCCATATGCTTTGTTGCTATGTTGGAGTGCAGTAGCTTAGTTTCTTGTTGCATTCTAAGTGCCATTGTGATGTTAATCATAGTTTTGCGTCATTCTTGTTTTGCTTGCCATTTGCAAACCGTGTATCCGTTTCCGGTGATCTTTATATCAATTTCAACCGAAATCATCTCATCTTTCCAGTGGAATACTTGGTTTTCCAAGTTGATGCTTTGATCATTCTTTCCCTTCAGGAGCACGCATATGCATGGCATATCATATCTTGCATATCATGCCATGTATTGCATCATGTTGCTTCTGCATTGCACAGTGATTGATTGTTGTTCCATTGCTTGTGTTCTTGCCTTGGGTAGAGTCAGGAGATGAGTACGTGATCGAGGAACCTGTTGAGTATGCTAACGATGATCAAGCTTTCGACAACTCAGAGAACTTTGTAGGCAAGATGACCATACCCTCGAAATCACTTCTATCTTTCCTTTGCTAGTTGTTCACTCTATCGCCATGTCGCGCTACCTACCACTTGCTATATCATGCCTCCCATATTGCCATGTCAAGCCTCTAATGCACCTTCCTAGCAAACCGTTGTTTGTTTATGTTACCACTTTTGCTCAACCCCTCTTATAGCGTTGCTAGTTGCAGGTGAAGTTGAAGTTTGTTCCATGTTGGAACATGGATATGTTGGGATATCACAATATCTATTATTTAATTTAATGCATCTATATACTTGGTAAAGGGTGGAAGGCCCGGCCTTATGCCTGGTGTTTTGTTCCACTCTTGCCGCCCTAGTTTCTGTCATACCGGTGTTATGTTCCTTGATTTTGCGTTCCTTACGCGGTTGGGTGTTATGGGAACCCCTTGACAGCTCGCTTTGAATAAAACTCCTCTAGCAAGGCCCAACTTTGGTTTTAACATTTGCCACCTAAGCCTTTTCCCTTGGGTTTTCGCGAGCCCGAGGGTCATCTTTATTTTAAACCCCCGGGCCAGTGCTCCTCTGAGTGTTGGTCCAAACTAGAGCACCATGCGGGACCGTCCCTTGGCAATTTGGGTTATGTTGGTACCTGTACGCTTAACTTATCTGGTGTGCCCTGAGAACGAGATATGTGCAGCTCCTATCGGGATTTGTCGGCACAGTCGGGTGGTCTTGCTGGTCTTGTTTTACCGGTGTCGATATGTCTTGTAACCGGGATTCAGAGACTGATCGGGTCTTCCCGGGAGAAGGAATATCCTTCATTGACCGTGAGAGCTTGTGATGGGCTAAGTTGGGACACCCCTGCAGGGTATAAACTTTCGAGAGACGTGCCCGCGTTATGTGGCAGATGGGAATTTGTTAATATCCGGTTGTAGAGAACACTTGACTTAATTAAAATGCATCAACCGCATGTGTAGCCGTGATGGTCTCTTTTCGGCAGAGTCCGGGAAGTGAACACAGTCTTGTGTTATGCTTGAATGTAAGTAGATTCAGGATCACTTCTTGATCACTTCTAGCTTCTCGGCCATGGGTTGCTTCTCTTCTTGCTCTTATTTGCGTATGTTAGCCACCATATATGCTTAGTGCTTGCTGCAGCTCCACCTCACTATCCTTTCCTAACCTTAAGCTTAAATAGTCTTGATCTCGCGGGTGTGAGATTGCTGAGTCCTCGTGACTCACGGATACTTCCAAACAGTTGCAGGTGTCGATGATACCAGTGCAAGTGATGCTACTGAACTCAAGTGGGAGTTCGACGAGGACTCAGGCCATTACTATGTTTCCTTTCCTGATGATCAGTCGTGCAACCCAGTTGGGACGATCGGGGATCTACCATTTGGGGTTGTCTTCCTTTATTTTGGTTCCGTAGTCGGACCTTTGATTGTACTTTGGATGATGTATAGTTTATTTATGTATTGTGTGAAGTGGCGATTGTAAGCCAACTCTTTATCCCTTTCTTATTCAATACATGGGATTGTGTGAAGATTACCCCTCTTGCCACAAACCTACCATGCAACTATGCCTCTAAGTCGTGCCCCGACACATGGGAGATATAGCCGCATTGTGAGTGTTACATGGTCCCTCCAGGCACCCTCGCGAGGTTGGTCCTGCCAGCGGTCCTCACGAGGTCGGTCGTGCCACTCCTGGCGGGGGCCGTGGTCATCCCAGTGTCCTCTGCTTCTCCCTCCTCCGCGGTCGTAGCCTCGGTCATTGCGCTCAGGGCATCGACCGAAGCGCCCGTCGCGGATGGCCCTGAGCTCCTGAGAACCGTTGGTGTTGTGGCTATGTACATTGTGGAAGGCGCAGAAGGGGCGGTTGGCCTTGGATGACTCTGGGTGGTCGCAGCCGCGCTTCATCTCTGGTTCCGCTATGAGCACGACAGTCCCCTTGCGCTTCACGTCTTTGGTCTTGGCCATCTTGTCTTTCGGGTCGGCAGCTGGAAGCTCGAGGAGGGAGAGGCATCCCTCCTCAGCTCTCGCGCACTTGGTCGCCATCTTGAACATCTCCAGAGCCATGCATAGGTCCTCGTGTATGGCGAGCTCTTCCTTCATCTTGACATCGCGGACGCCATCACAGAATGCTGAGATAATGGACGCGTCCATCACCTTGGGTATCTTGAGGCGAACGATGTTAAAACACTGGATGTACTTCTGCAGGGTTTCCCCCGGCTGCTGCTTGATGCGCCGCATGTCACAAGCGGCAGGCAGGCGGTCACGAGTGCCTTGGAAGTTGGCGACGAAGCGCTTGTGCATCTCGCCCTAGGAGGAGATTGATCCCACGGGCAGGTTCAGGAGCCACGAGCGTGCGTCGTCTTTGAGGGCCATGGGAAACCAATTTGCCATGACCTTCTCGTCGCCGTTGGCTGCCTCGATGCTCAGCTCATAGAGCTGCAAGAACTCAGTGGGGTCGGGGGTGCCGTCGTAGCGCGGAGGCAGGTCGGGCTTGAACTTGCCGGGCCAGACAACGCTGCGTATCTCGGGGGTGAAGGCGCGACAGCTCACCGTGGTCACTGGAGCCCGTCATGGAGGTGGAGCCTGGTCTTTGTACCCACGCACCGCCGCTGCAGGCGGCGCACGATCTTGACGTGGTGATGCTGGGAGTGCAGGAGCATCTTCTTGCAGCCACGGGATATCCTAGCAGCTTCCTTCTTCACGCGTGGGCGCCCTGCATGGTGGGTCGTGCTGCAGGGCCGCGTGTCTTGGTGTGAGGGTGGCGTCTTGATGTGGAGGTGGCGGAGGTGCTCCATGGGCTACCTAGCCCACTGCAGGAGGCGGACGAGGCAGTGAAAGGGACGGTGCAGGAGAGCCCCCTGCGGCACTGACGAGCTTGGCCATGCGGTCCAGCCAGTCTTCGTAGAGGTCATTGAGGGAGTCCTGGATCAGGGGGTGTCCGGATAGCCGGACTATACCTTCGGTCGGACTCCTCGACTATGAAGATACAAGATAGAAGACTTCGTCCCGTGTCCGGAAGGGACTTTCCTTGGCGTAGAAGGCAAGCTTGGCGATACGGATATGTAGATCTCCTACCATTGTAACCGACTCTGTGTAACCCTAGCCCTCTCCGGTGTCTATATAAACCGGAGGGTTTTAGTCCGTAGGACGAACAACAATCATACCATAGGCTAGCTTCTAGGGTTTAGCCTCTTTGATCTCGTGGTAGATCTACTCTTGTACTACCCATATCATCAATATTAATCAAGCAGGACGTAGGGTTTTACCTCCATCAAGAGGGCCCGACCCTGGGTAAAACATTGTGTCCCCTGCCTCCTGTTACCATCCACCTAGACGCACAGTTCGGGACCCCCTATCCGAGATCCGCCGGTTTTGACACCGACGTTGGTGCTTTCATTGAGAGTTCCTCTGTGTCGTCACTTTTTGGCCCGATGGCTTGTCCGATCATTAACAGCGATGCGATCCAGGGTGAGACCTTTCGCCCCGGACAGACCTTCATATTCGGCGGCTTTGCACTGCAGGCCAATTCGCTTGGCCATCTGGAGCAGATCGAAAGCTACGCCCCTAGCCGTCAGGTCAGATTTGGAAGTTTAAACTACACAACGGACCTCCGCGGAGACTTGATCTTCGACAGATTCGAGCCGCAGCTGAGCGCGCCGCACTGTCATGATGGGCATGATCTAGCTCTGCCGCCGAACAGTGCCCTGGAGGCCACACCCGCATCAGCTCCGACCCTTAATTTGGAGCCAACTGCGCCAATCGAGGATGGGTGGTTGGACACCGCCTCGGAGGCTGCAATCTCTATGGCGATCGAGCCGAACACCAGCCCTATTCTCTGCGAAGCCCGTGACTCCAAGGAGCCGGACTCCTCTCCAGACTCCGAGCCCTCCGCGCCCCTACCGATCGAACCCGATTGGGCGCCGATCATGGAGTTCACAGTCGTGGACATATTCCAGCACTCACTCTTCGGCGATATTCTGAATTCACTAAAATCTCTCTCTTTATCAGGAGAGCCCTGGCCGGACTATGGTCAGCAAGGTTGGGATGCGGATAATGAAGAAATTCAAAGCCCACCCACCACCCACTTCGTAGCCACTTTCGATGATTTAACCGACATGCTCGACTTCGACTCCGAAGACATCGACGGTATGCACGCCGATGCAGGAGACGATCAAGAACCAGCACCTATAGGGCACTGGAAAGCCACCTCGTCGTATGATATATACATGGTGGACACCCCAAAAGAAGGCAATGGCGATGGAACAGCGGAGGATGACCCCTCCAAGAAGCAGCCTAAGCGCCGGCGTCAGCAGCGCCGCTCTAAATCCCGCCAAAGTAAAAACGGTGATTCCGGCACGGGAGATAATAACACCCCGGACAGTGCCGAAGACAACCACCTCCAGCAAGATTCAGCACAGGAGGATGGAGAAGCGAGCCCTCGTGAGAGAGCGGCAGACAGAGAGGTCGAGGATGATAATTATATGCCTCCCTCCAAAGACGAGGCAAGCCTCGACGACGACGAATTTGTTGTGCCAGAGGATCCCGTCGAACAAGAGCGTTTCAAACGCAGGCTTATGGCCACGGCGAGCAGCCTCAAGAAAAAACAGCAACCGCTTAGAGCTGATCAAGATTTGCTAGCCGACAGATGGACTGAAGTCCTTGTGGCCGAAGAGTATGAACTCGAACGCCCCTCCAAGAGCTACCCAAAGCGCAAGTTGCTACCCCGACTAGAGGAGGAAGCACCTAAACCTACATCACCAGCGCATGTTGCGGCCGATCGGCCACCCCGTGGCCGCGATGGAGAAGCCTCTCAGCCCTCCACTCAAGCCGCACCCCGGCGCCGCTCAAAAAATACCAAGGCATGGGAAAATGCGCCAGACCTGCGAGATATATTGGAGGAAAAGGCAAGGCAAAGAAGATCGATCTACGGATCGCGTGGGCGCCCCACGGCATGAGACGGTAATTGTCACTCCGGATACAGTCAATCCGGCCAGGCCGAACACAGTAGACAAAGCTCATTTGAGCTGCGTCGTGATATAGCCCAGTACAGAGGCGCCACACACCCATTATGCTTCACAGATGAAGTAATGGATCATCAAATCCCTGAGGGTTTCAAACCCATGAACATCGAATCATATGATGGCACAACAGATCCCGTGGTATGGATCGAGGACTATCTCCTTCATATCCACATGGCCCGCGGTGATGACCTACACGCCATCAAATACCTCCCACTCAAGCTTAAAGGACCAGCTCGGCATTGGCTTAACAGCTTGCCAGCAGAATCAATTGGTTGCTGGGAGGACCTGGAAGCCACATTCCTCGACAATTTCCAGGGCACTTATGTGCGACCACCAGACGCCGATGACCTTAGCCACATAATTCAGCAGCCAGAGGAATCGGCCAGACAATTCTGGACACGGTTCCTAACCAAGAAAAATCAAATCATCGATTGTCCGGACGCAGAGGCCCTAGCAGCCTTCAAGCATAACATCCGCGACGAGTGGCTTGCACGGCACCTAGGACAGGAAAAGCCGAAATCTATGGCAGCCCTCATGACACTTATGACCCTCTTTTGCGCGGGAGAAGACAGCTGGCTAGCTCACAGCAATAACATGACCAAGAGCCCTGGTAATTCGGATACCAAGGACAGCAGTGGCAGGTCGCGTCGCAACAAGCAAAAGCACCGCATTAACGGAGACAATGCTGAGGATACGGCAGTTAATGCCGGATTCAGAGGCTCTAAACCCGGTCAACGGAAAAAGGCATTCAAAAGAAATACTCCGGGCCCGTCCAGTTTGGACCGAATACTCGACCGCTCATGCCAGATACATGGCACCCCCGAAAAACTAGCCAATCACACCAACACGGATTGTTGGGTGTTCAAGCAGGCGGGCAAGTTAAATGCCGAAAGTAGAGACAAGGGGCTGCATAGCGATGACGAGGAGGAGCCCCGGCCGCCGAACAACAGTGGACATAAAGGTTTTCCCCCACAAGTGCAGACGGTGAACATGATATACGCAACCCACGTCCCCAAGAGGGAGCGGAAGCGTGCGCTAAGGGACGTATACGCGATGGAGCCAGTCGCCCCAAAGTTCAACCCATGGTCTTCCTGCCCGATCACTTTTGATCGAAGGGACCACCCCACTAGCACCCGTCATGGCAGATTGGCCGCATTGGTTCTAGACCCAATTATTGACGGATTTCACCTCACTAGAGTCCTTATGGACGGTGGCAGCAGCCTGAACCTGCTTTACTAGGATACAGTGCGGAAAATGGGCATCGATCCCTCGAGGATTAAATCCACTCAAACGACCTTTAAAGGCATCATACCAGGTGTAGAGGCCAACTGTACAGGCTCAGTTACACTTGAAGTGGTCTTCGGATCTCCAGATAATTTCCGAAGCGAGGAGTTAATCTTTGACATAGTCCCGTTCCGCAGTGGCTATCACGCACTGCTCGGGCGAACTGCATTTGCCAAGTTCAATGCAGTACCGCACTACGCATACCTCAAGCTCAAGATACTAGGCCCTCGAGGAGTCATCACGGTCAATGGAAACACCGAATGCTCTCTCCGAACGGAGGAGCATACGGCGGCTATCACAGCAGAAGTACAAAGCAGCCTCTCAAGGCAATTCTCCAGTCCGGCCATTAAACATCTGGACACCGTCAAGCGCGCCCAGAGTAACCTACAACAAGACCGCCGGGCATGTTCCGAGCAAGCGTAGCAATGCGGCCCCAACCCCAGCCCTCACGAACTTGCGAAACCAGTGTTGCGCATACATAACTACGCTCTGGAAATACCATGGGAAAAAGGGGAGGGGCACAATCACGGCACGCCCGAAACGCGGCTTAAACCGCACTAGGGGCTGCCGATTTCTTAATTTTCTCTCATTTTCAACACTCCATTCTTCGGAAGGCTTGTCCGGTAGTACAATTGCCGCACAAACGATACAACCAGGGAAGCAGAAAACTACGCCACACTATGGAACTCTAAGGTGGTCTCTATAACGAGCAGTATACCTGTTTCACATAACATTCCGCAGCTTGCCCCTGGAAAGGACATGTTAAATAGTCCCATCTTTTGCTTATTGCAGTATTTGTATCATTCTTCTTTGATCGCAGCTTTTTTAATAAACAATGCATAGCTTCCGTCTATTATTGCATTACTCTTTTTTTACGAATATATGTTCATTAATGACATGTTGCACCCGTACACTTTGGTACGGCCAATACGCCAGGGGCTTAAGTACCCCACAATATGGTGTGAGAAGTCTGAACACTTTCACAAGTGCGGCACCCCGAACTTATAGCATTATATGCATCAGCTCCGAATCATGTCTTGGGTTAATAGTTGGGTTTGCCCGGCTCCTATGTTTTGGTACCTTACGTTCCGTTATATCGGCTAAGGTAGCACTAGGAGAACTGCTGTGATTGTGCCCCAGTTGAGTTGGGCTAAGCACCTCAGTAGAGAAAGCTAAAACTGACCATCATGATGAGGCGAGAGCTGGTCGCTGTTCGAGAGGTTTTCGGGTCCCTAAAGACTTATGCCGCTTAGAGTGAGGAGTCGGCTTTGTCCGGCCTAGGCGTGGATAGCGCCCCGAACTCGGTCTTCCGAACACTAGGGGCTTCGCCGAAATTTAAAATTATAGAATTCTATTGCTAAGTGAGAGTGTTCAAGCATTATAGTCTGATTGCCTTGTTCGTTGTGTTGAGCGCCTCCCTCGAAGGACCCAAGAATGGGAAAAAGAGCGCTCATGTTTATCCCGAACACCCCAGCACTCGTGCCATGGGGGTAGAAGCCGACGACTCGCCATCTCTCAAATTTGATAAACGGCCGCACAGAAGGTAATATTTTAAATTCAAAAACCATTGCTTAGTGCACATGAACAAGTTTTCAGTGCACAGGACAAAACGAGCGAGTTTACAGAAAAATTACATCCATGGAACATTCATCCGCCACAAGGCAAGCACCCTTCAAAACGCCCTCGTAATACATCTCGGGCTTGCGATGCTCCTTGCCCGGCGGTGGCCCGTTCTTCACAAGCTTCTCAGCATCTAGCTTGCCACAGTGCACCTTCGCACGGGCAAGCGCCCTACGGGCACCCTCGATGCATACGGAGCGCTTGATGACTTCGAGCCTTGGACAGGCCTCCACCAGCCGCCTCACCAGCCCGAAGTAGCTCCCAGGCATGGCCTCTCCAGGCCACAGCCGGACTATGAGGCCCTTCATGGCCTGTTCGGCCACCTTATGGAGCTCGACCAGCTGTTTCAGGTGGTCGCTTAAGGGCACCGGGTGTTTGGCCTCAGCATACTGAGACCAGAACACCTTCTCCATCGAGCTTCCCAACTCGGCTCGGTAGAAGGCGGCGGCATCCGACATGCTACGGGGCAAATCTGTGAATGCTCCTGGAGAGCTCCGGATTCGGGTAAGTAACAGGTATTTCACTTTTACGTGCTTGCTTTGCATAAAGAATGCCTTACCCGCCGCTATCTTTTTTATTGCCTCAACCTCCTGGAGGGCCTTCTGGGCTTTGGCCTTGGCAGACTTGGCATCTTCAATGGCCGCCGCGAGCTCAGACTCTCGCGTCTTCGAGTCAAGCTCCAAACTCTCGTGTTTTTTCATGAGAGCCTGGAGCTCTTGCCGCACCTCGCCAACCTGCGTCTCATGCTTCTCCCGCTCTGTGCGCTCCGTGGCCGCCTTCTTCTCGGCCTCAGACAGCGCTTGCTTAAGGGTCGCCACCTTAGTTGTGGCCCCTACAATAGCCGCGTTAATCCTGTCACTTTTTGCAATTGCACCTTTCACATATTTCAATAAGGTATTTCTTACCTTCCGTCTCCTCGAGTTGCCTCTTGGCATGGCCGAGCTCGTTCTCGGACTGCTCGAGGTTCTGCTTCCGTGTGCCCACCTCCGCAGTCAGTGCGGCGGATGCTAGCAGCGAAGCATGCATACGCATATTGACTTACTTTTGTTAGACTCCTACGAACGTTATTAGATCCTCTATTCGGCTTTTCTTTCCGAATGCCGAACAGAGCATCAGGGGCTACTGTCTATGCGGTAATATTTTTACATATTCTTGACTTACCTCGAAGCCTGTTAGAAGGCTGGCACAGGCTTCAGTCAGCCCGCTCTTGGCGGATTGAACCTTCTGGATCACCGCACTCATAATAGTGCGGTGCTCCTCGTCAATGGAGGCGCCGTTAAGCACCTCCAGCAAATTGTCGGTGCCTCCGGTTGGACGGAGGTCACCGGCTCGGTAGGCTTGCTCCTCTTGGAAGGAGGCTGCCTACCGGAGTCCGGAACCGTTGAAGGTTCCGGCACGGTGTCCGGCTCAAAGCTGGACTTGGAGCCCTTGGGGGTTCTATCCCCTTCACGCATGGAGTCCGGGAGGTCGCCTTGCGGCGCCTCCAGGACCACCTCCTCCTGGCTTGGAACCTGTTGGGACGCCGCCTTGGCGTCGTCCGTAGGATGGGGGGAGGTAGCCATCGGAAGCGAATTCACATCCGATGAATCCAGGGAACCGCTCGACGACACGTCAAGCCGGTCTTTGGGTGGACTGCATAAACATGTTCGACGTAAGGAAAAGTTGTGCAATGGGGGAATACTATGAATCACTCTGGTATCCGGATACTTATGATATCGCCAGGGGCTTGGCCCTGTGCGGCCACTCCTCTTCGCCGTCGTCGGTGTTGGTGGAGTAGTCCGGAGGAGGGGTCTTCCCCTTCTTGGACCCTTCGGCCTTCCCGGTTGGGGCGGCCTTCCTTTTCTTCCCTCCCCCCGCTAGAGGGGGAGAGGTCTCTTCTTCCTCCTCCTCGTCTTCATGGGAGGAGTGTGCCTTGGAGTCGTCGGATGGTGAATCCGACACCTCCTGGCGTCGGGCACTCTTTCGAGTCCCCGCGGCTTCTTCTTGGCCTTCTTCTCCGGCACCACATAGGGTGCCGGAACCAGCAGCTTCGCCAAGCGAGCGTCCGCTGGGCCTTTGGGCAAAGGAGTCGGACAGTTGATCGATCCGGATGTCTCCTGCCAATCCTGTCAAAGGTAAGGGAGCTTAGATCCCGCATGGAGTCAAACTATGAAAAACTAATACCCTATAAAAGGTAAAAACAGCTTATCGCACGAGCGTGATGCTGCGCGCTGAATCCGCGATCCTCGATAGCGGATGCGGGGGCCTCTGCACCCTTGAAAAGCACCTTCCAGGCATCTTCGTACATCGTGTCGAAGAGCCTGCTCAGAGTTCGGTGCCGCACCGGGTCGAACTCCCACAGGTTGAAAGCCCGTTGTTGACACGGGAGGATCCGGCGGATGAGCATAACCTGGACTATGTTGACAAGCTTGAGCTTCTTGTCCACCAGGGTTTGGACGCATGTTTGGAGTCCGGTCAGCTCTCCTTGTTACCCCAAGATAGGTCCGTCTCTTTCCAGGAGGCGAGCCGCGTAGGGGGTCCGGATCGGAACTCGGGCTGCGGCCCATTCAGGGTTGCGCGGCTCATTGATGTAAAACCACCCCGATTGCCACCCCTTTAGGGACTCCACGAAGGAGCCCTCGAGCCATAGGTCGTTGGGCATCTTGCCCACCATGGCGCCTCCGCACTCCGCCTGGGTGCCGCGCACCACCTTCGGCTTGACACTGAAAGTCTTGAGCCATAGCCGAATTGAGGGCGGATGCAGAAGAAGGCCTCGCACACGACGATAAACGCCAAGATGTGGAGGACAAAGTTTGGGGCCAGATCGTGGAAATCCAGGCCATAGTAGAACATGAGCGCCCGGACAAATGGGTGGAGAGGGAAACCCAGTCCGCGGAGGAAATGGGGGAGGAACACCACCCTCTCATGGGGCCTAGGGGTGGGGATGAGCTGCCCCTCTTCGGGAAGCCAGTGTGCAAAGTCGTTAGACAAGTATCCGACCTTCCTCAGTCTTTTGATGTGTCCCTCCGTAACGGAGGAGACCATCCACTTGCCTCCCGCTCCGGACATGGCTGGAGAAGGTTGAGGTGGGGTGTGCGGACTTGGGCGCTAGAGCTCGAGTGCGCGGAAATGGATAGGCAAAGGAGGAAGAAGGCGTGGATGAAAAGGTGGATCCTTATCCCCTTATATGGGCGGACGCGACTATGCGTCCCCACCAGCCTGGTAAAACTCGCTTATCTCCCAAGCACCGTAATCAATGGCGCAGTTGGGTTACCCACACCCGTATTGATGAAAATCCCGGAATAAGGGGACACAATCTCTGCTTTGACAAGACGTGCCAAGGAAACCGCCTCGCTAAATGCGCTAAGGTGGAACAGTAAAACGATTCGAATAAAGACTTGGCTGTGGTGTGATGTCATGCTACGGAATACGTCAGCAGATTAGATTTGTGTAAATATTATTCTCTCTATAGCAATATGTGGAAACTTATTTTGCAGAGCCGGACACTACCTTTGTGTTCAAAATCTTCTATGAAGTACTTGGAGGAGGAACCCGCCTTGCAATGCCGAAGATAATCTGCGCGCCGGACTCGTCGTCATTGAAGCCTGGTTCAGGGGCTACTGAGGGAGTCCTGGATCAGGGGGTGTCCGGATAGCCGGTCTATACCTTCGGCCGGACTCCTGGACTATGAAGATACAAGATTGAAGACTTTGTCCCGTGTCCGGAGGGGACTTTCCTTGGCGTGGAAGCCAAGCTTGGCGATACGGATATGTAGATCTCCTACCATTGTAACCGACTCTGTGTAACCCTAGCCCTCTCCAGTGTCTATATAAACCGGAGGGTTTTAGTCCATAGGACGAACAACAATCATACCATAGGCTAGCTTCTAGGGTTTAGCCTCTCTGATCTCGTGGTAGATCTACTCTTGTACTACCCATATCATCAATATTAATCAAGCAGGACGTAGGGTTTTACCTCCATCAAGAGGGCCCGAACCTGGGTAAAACATTGTGTCCCCTGCCTCCTGTTACCATCCACCTAGACGCACAGTTCGGGACCCCCTACCCGAGATCCGCTGGTTTTGACACCGACAGTCGTCGACGGGGTGATAACGCATGAGCTCGCGTGCCATGAGCAGCGTAGCCTGCGCGTCCGCAGGCCTGTGGAAAGCGTGGGAGGTGCATCCGTCCCGTCGCATAGAGGGATGCAGCGACAAGGCTTGTTGCTCGTTCCCCGCCGGGCCGATGGCGGCGTTGGCAGCGGGTGATGGAGAGCGACGGGGAGGCCCACCGAAGAGCGTCGTCTGAGCAACGCGAGCGTTGAGAGCGGCTCAGCGGTCAGCACGGGCTCGACGAGCGTCAGCCATGGAAGTGGTGGAGCAGTGGTACATCGATCGGCAGAAGAGAGGTTTAAGCGCTGATACGTCTCCGTCATATCTATAATTTTTTATTGTTCCATGCCAATATTCTACAACTTTCATATACTTTTGGAAACTTTTTATACTATTTTTGGGACTAACATATTGATCGGCAGGGGGCGCCCCCAGGGGGTCAGGGGCGCCCTGGGCCCTCGTGGCCACCTGTAGGATCTAGAAGTAGATGTGTCTAGAGGGGGGGGGGGGTGATTAGACACTTAGTGCTAAAGTTGCAATTTTTAAGCTTTTTCGGTTTAAGTGGAGTTTAGGCACAATTTCAACACACACAATACATATCAAGTAAGCATGCAAAGAGTATATGAGCAGCGGAATGTAAAGCATGCAAGTTGCAAGAATGTAAAGGGAAGGGTTTGGAGAGATCAAACGCAATTGGAGACACGGATGTTTTTCCCGTGGTTCGGATAGGTGGTGCTATCCTACATCCACGTTGATGGAGACTTCAACCCACGAAGGGTAACGGTTGCGCGAGTCCACACAGGGCTCCACCCAAGGGTAACGGTTGCGCGAGTCCACACAGGGCTCCACCCACGAAGGGTCCACGAAGAAGCAACCACCCACAAAGGGTCCATGAAGAAGCAACCTTGTCTATCCCACCATGGCCATCGCCCACGAAGGACTTGCCTCACTAGCGGTAGATCTTCATGAAGTAGGCGATCTCCTTGCCCTTACAAACTCCTTGGTTCAACTCCACAATCTTGTCGGAGGCTCCCAAGTGACACCTAGCCAATCTAGGAGACACCACTCTCCAAGAAGTAACAAATGGTGTGCAGGTAATGAACTCCTTGCTCTTGTGCTTCAAATGATAGTCTCCCCAACACTCAACTCTCTCTCATAGGATTTGGATTTGGTGGAAAGAAGATTTGAGTGGAAAGCAACTTGGGAAGGCTAGAGATCAAGATTCATATGGTAGGAATGGCATGTCTTGGTCTCAACACATGAGTAGGTGGTTCTCTCTCAGAACATATGAGTTGGAATGGTGTGTGTGTTCTGATGGCTCTCTCACTTAATGAGAAAGAGGTGGAGGGATATATATAGCCTCCACACAAAATCCAACCGTTACACAGTTTTCCAATCTCGGTGGGACCGAATCAATAAACTCGGTCGGACCGAAAATGTAAACCTAGTGACCGTTAGTGATTTCGGTGGGACCGACTGGATCAACTCGGTGGGACCGATGTGCTAGGGTTAGGGTAAATCCAAAACTCGGTTTGACCGATTACTCAAACTCGGTGGGACCGATTTGGGTAATAAGTGAAACTGAGATTTGGTCAAGCAAACTCGGTGGGACCGATTGCATATCTCGGTGGGACCGAGAATATTGCAATGGGTAACAGAGAGTTTGCAAGCCCATCTCGGTGAGACCGAGATCCCATTGGTGAGACCGAACTGATTAGGGTTTGGCAGTGGCTTATGACAAGTGAAACTCGGTGGCGCCGGGTAGGAAGAATCGGTAGGACCGAGTTTGGCTTAGGGTTTAGGTCATATGTGGACATGGGAAAGTAGTTGAGGATTTTTGGAGCATATCATTAAGCACATGAAGCAAGAGGCTCATTAAGCAACACCTCATCCCTCCTTGATAGTATTGGCTTTTCCTATGGACTCAATGTGATCTTGGATCACTAAAATGTAAAATGAAGAGTCTTGAGCTTGAATCTTTAGCCAATCCTTTGTCCTTAGCATCTTGAAGGAGTTCCCACAACCTTTAGTCCATGCCACTCCATTGTTGAACTTATCTGAAACATGCTAGATAGAAGTGTTAGTACAACAAGAGATATGTTGTCATCAATTATCAAAAACACCTAGGGAGCACTTGTGCTTTCAATCTCCCCCTTTTTGGTAATTGATGGCAACCTACATCAAAGCTTTAGATAAAGATATAAAGAACAGCAGGTAAAGCTTTGGAAGAACATGTAACAAGCATAGGCTCCCCCTACATGTATGCACTCATGTAAATATGAAATATAGAGGCATGTGAGAGCATAACCATGACAGAGTAGGCAATGTGTTACATGTATCTTGGCCATATGCATTATAGCAAAAGATTATCAAGGAAAATACCTTCATGCTCATGAGTCCTTCTTGCAAACAGTGTGTACATAAGCAAGAACTCCTCATACTCATGATTTTGATGCATATACTTACCTTGTGGTCTTGAGTTGGCTTAGGATGGAATGAACCTGCACAAACAAGGTTAGATAACACAGGTACGTCCACTAGCCAGAGCAAACAAAAGAAACCACAAGAATACCAAGATTGGGAGAGAGTACAAGGTACCAAATAGAATTCAACATGTCCCCAAGAATAAAGATATGCAATGAATTTGACTGATTTCTTTCCCTTAGGTGTCTTGCTCCCCCTGAATCTTACATGGGATATTGGGAGAAGATAGGAAACAAAAAATCAGAGCTGTAGGATATGAATAGAACTAAATTCAAAGACATGTGGCATCTCTCCTCTTGAACATCAAGCATCTAGGATCCTTGAGTATTTTCTCTCCCTGGAAATATATCTCTCCCCCTTAACAACATATGGGATCCTTGAGACTTTCTCTCCCCCTTGAGGTCTCTCTCTCCCCCTTAATACTTTCTCTCTTGTAGGTTTGGTCCTTGAGACTGTTTCTCTCCCTTGATGTGATCTCTCTCTCCTACAAGCTTTGATGTGATCTCTCTCTCCCCCTTTGACATCAATTTCCAAGAAGGTTTTTCCTGGAATCCGTCGAATAGGTTTGGTCCTTGAGATTCAGCACAAAGCAGAGGATAAAATTGTGATGCTTGTGGAGGACAAGATTCATTGAGTGGAGCTGGATCAGAAGAAATGTAGAACAAGTGGCAAACTGTTTTTCTGATTGCAAAGTCGGTGGCACCGAGTGGCATTTTTCGGTGGTACCGAAAAGATTCGGTTGGACCGAAAATTGCAAGTTGGTGAAACCGAGTTTACACAGAGAAAAACACTTGTCACCTCAGCTCACTAGACAAGTAAGATCTCACAAAGATTTGCAATGAATTAGTTGAAAGATTTGCAAGGAATTTGATGCAGAAATATGCAGAACAAAAATCAAAAAGAAAAAAGAGTGAAAGTTTCTAGATGAAGTTTTTTTTTGTTTGAAAGAGAAGGAAACAAATATGCAAGGGACAAATGCAATAACTCAGAAAAGAACACAAGAGAACTTCATCTAGAATTGGGCGGTGACATGGTCACCTATGTTAGAGTATATTGACTTAGGAGTCAAGTGAGAACACTTGATCATAGGTCATACTCATCGTTTAAGATCAAAATGGGGTTACCATTTTTCGTTCAAGCATCTTGATTTATTCACATCTTGTTGAGTTGCTTTGACTCACGTCTTGGAGTAAAGCTTCTCTAAGATGGAATAACATACCTTGGGTGGTGATGTGGTTCTTGCTCATGTAGTTGAACTTGTGTGGGTGCTCAAGGGCGATGTAGTTCATCAAGAGTTGGGAGCACCACTTGGAGTTTGAGTTCATCTACCTACATGGGTTAGTTCTTGCAAGGAAGAGCACTTGTGTATCCAAAAATGACAATCATGAAGCTTAACATAGAATTTGTCAAAGGATATGTTTGAGTGGTTTTGTGCTTCCTTGTCTTTAACCACTATTGTGTAGAGTCTTGGTGATGTAGAGATTGCTCAAGATATGAGTGAGTCGCAATCTCATGGAATTGGATTCAACCAAGCACCTACATGGGTTAGGCAACATGCAAGGTGCAAATATATCCAAGACATAAGATAGTTATCATAAGAGATATATCATGGATTAGTTATAAGCTCATGTCTTGCATGTATCCAATGGAGTTTCTACTCCAAGTTCGAGGCATCAATGATGTTCAATTCTCCTCTCAACCTGCAAAACACTTTCTCATCAAGTGGTTTAGTGAATATATCCGCTAATTGCTTGTCGGTGCGAACATGCTTAAGATTGATGTCACCCTTAGCAACATGATCTCGAATGAAATGATGACGAACTTCAATATGCTTAGTTTGAGAATGTTGTACAGGATTATGACCAATTTTGATAGCACTTTCATTGTCACAAAGCAGTGGAACATGTTTCACATAAATCCCGTAATCTTTAAGAGTTTGGGTCATCCAAAGTAATTGAGCACAACATGAACCAGCGGCAATGTATTCCGCTTGGGCGGTGGATAAGGATACCGAGTTTTGTTTCTTGGAAGACCAAGACACAAGAGATCTACCACGAAATTGACAAGTACCCGAAGTGGACTTTCTATCAACCTTGTCTCCGGCATAATCCGAGTCGGAATAGCCAACAAGATCAAAAGAAGACCTCTTAGGATACCAAATGCCAAAATTTGGTGTATGGATTAAATATCTCACTATCCTTTTCACAGCCTTAAGACGACAATCTTTACGAGCAGCTTGATATCGTGCACACATGCACACACTTAGCATAATATCGGGACGTGAAGCACATAGGTATAACAATGAACCAATCATAGAGCGATAAACCTTTTGATCAACCGGTTCACCATCTTTGGTTAAATCATTATGTCCACTAGTAGGCATGGGTGTAGACATACCTTTGCATTCTTGCATATTGAACTTCTTGAATAAGTCCTTGGTGTACTTTGTTTGAGAGACAAATGTACCTTCCTTAGTTTGCTTGATTTGCAACCCGAGGAAAAATTTGAGTTCGCTCATCATAGACATCTCAAACTTCTCTGACATTAGCTTTCCAAACTTTTCACTAAAGAGAGGGTTAGTTGAACCAAATATGATATCATCAACATAAATTTGGCATACAAATAGTTCTCCATTAACCCTTTTAGTAAAAAGAGTAGAATCAATTTTACCAATTTCAAAACCACTTGTAGTAAGGAACTTGGTCAAGCATTTATACCATGCTTTAGGAGCTTGTTTAAGACCATAGAGAGCTTTGTGAAGTTTGTAAACATGATTTGGTTTCTTAGGATTGATAAAGCCGGGAGGTTGTTTGACATAAACTTCCTCCTCTATTTCACCATTTAGAAAAGCACTCTTAATGTCCATTTGGTACAAGGTGATATTATGGTGATTAGCATATGCAAGTAAGATGCGAATGGACTCAAGTCTAGCAACGGGAGCATATGTCTCACCATAGTCCATACCTTCGACTTGTGTGTAACCTTGGGCGACGAGATGTGCTTTGTTGCGAACCACTTGTCCATCTTCATCTTGCTTGTTGTGAAACACCCATTTGGTACCAATGATGTTGTGGTTGTTGTCGGGCTTCTCGACCAATGTCCAAACTTGGTTTCTCTCAAAATTATGTAGCTCTTCATGCATAGCGTTTATCCAATCCGGATCTTCCAATGCTTCTTCAACCTTCATAGGTTCAATGCTAGAGATAAATGAGTAGTTTTCACAAAAGTTAGCTAAACGAGTTTTGAGCGAGTGATTCTCCCAGTTTGTATATCATTGAGGATTTGCTCGACAGGATGATCTTTGGCAATTCTTGCTCGAACTCGTGAGAGATTTTGCTTGGGTCTTTGTTGAACATATTCTTCATCTTGTTCTTCTTCTTGGCCTTCTTCATTGTTGACGTCGTCGTTCTCTTGTCGTGGTGGAGAAGGAGGTTGTTGATGTTCATCTTGGCGTACTTCCTCATTTTCTTCATCTTGGTGTGTCCCACTTGTGGATGCTTCCGTGTCGATTCTTGGTTCACTTTGTCGTGAAGTAGAAGCTTCCACTTGGACGGATGAAGTACTCTCCTTCACCTCCGTTGGACGAACTTTGCCAATGGACAAGTCTTGAATTGCTTCTGAAGGGTCTTTGTCTCCTACATCAATTGGCAACTGCTCTACTTGCGAGCCATTAGATTCATCAAACTTCACATCTACCGTCTCTTCAACCTTTCGGGTGAAATTGTTGTATACACGGTAAGTGCGAGAGTTTGAGCCATAACCGAGTAGAAAACCTTCATGAGATTTAGGAGCAAACTTTGAACGACGATGCTTATCAAGAATGTAGCACTTTGAGCCGAATACTCGAAAGTATCCAACTTGAGGCTTGTTACCGGTGAGGAGCTCATATGCCGTCTTGCCGAGTAGCTTGTGAAGATATAAGCGATTTGTTGCGTGACAAGCTATCTCAACCGCTTCTGCCCAAAAGTGCTTTGGCGTATTGTATTCATCAAGCATCGTTCTTGCCATTTCGATGAGCGTCCGGTTCTTCCTCTCAACAACTCCATTTTATTGAGGTGTGTACGTAGCCGAGAACTCGTGTGAAATCCCTTCTTCGTCAAGAAAGGTGTCCATATTTGCGTTCTTGAACTCTGTTCCGTTGTCACTCCGAACCTTCTTGATCTTCACATCAAACTGATTTTGGGCCTTCCTAGCGAAGTTTCTGAAGATCTTCTGGACCTGCGATTTGTCATTAAGAAAGAACACCCACGTAAATCTTGAAAAATCATCAACTATAACTAGACCAAAAGAATTTCCACCGAGACTCTTGTAGGCGTTGGGACCAAAAAGATCCATGTGAAGTAGCTCTAATGGCCTCCTCGTGGTCATGATGTTCTTCACGGGATGTCTTCCTCCAACCTGTTTACCTGCTTGACAAGCACTGCAAAGTCTATCCTTATCAAATATGACATCATTAACTCCAAGGATATGATTTCCTTTAATAAGCTTGTCAAGGTTTCTCATGCCAACGTGACCTAGTCGTCTATGCCACAACCAACCTTTTGAGGATTTAGCAACAAAGCAAGTTTTAGGTTGTGCCTTTTTAGAGAAATCGACAATGTAAAGATCTCCTCTACGCATACCCGTAAAGACCATTTTATGATTGTCTCGACGAAATACTTGGCAATCTACCTCAGTAAATAGGACATTCAAATCGAAATCAGCAAGTCTAGATACTGAAAGTAAGTTGTAGCCAAGAGATTCAACGATCATGACATTTTGAATGGAACTATCATGTGAGATGGCCACCTTACCAAGGCCAACCACTTTACCCTTTGAATTATCACCAAAGGTGACATATTTTCGAGGGCCGTTGTTTTCAGCGAGCTCACGAAACATCGCTTCATCTCCGGTCATATGACCAGTACATCCACTATCAAGAACCCATTCCTTTCCTCCTGATTCATATCCCCGAAGATTTGCCATAAGACCAAAATGTCTCATTGCATCATCAAGATCGAAGTCACTGTCATCATCATCATAATATTCATGTTCATCATGATCTTGTGACTCATCATTTCCTAGAGAGGGTAATTCATTAGATAAATGATCAAAGTGGTTACTTTTATGAATTCTTATAGCTTTGAGTATGATATCATTAATGATTCCAACATCTCCTTTAGCATGCTTAAGATTGGCAAGTTCAAAAAGACATTTACCAAAACTAGGATCTCTAGAGTTCATCTTACTCAAGGCAATAGATTTATGGAGAATTTCATCCAAAGTTTTCAAGGAATAATTGGGAAATCATTCCTCAAGAAATTTCCATATGGTATAGGCACAATTGTGAGTAGGCAAACTAGCAATCAAATTTTTGGGCAATCCTCTAATGCTGAGCTCAATAGTTCTAAGATTGCGAATCATGTCAATATCTTCATCTAGGGTAGGATGCAAGGGATCAATATTGGGTGCACAAGGGCTAGCAATGTACTTGTTCAAATGATATTGATTGAATATTACAAGCATCTCATTTTTCCACTCATGAAAGTACTCTCCATCAAGAATAGGTACTCTATGTCTAAGACTCCCTAATGTAGACACATCCATCTTCCTCCAATGGTGATTAAACCAAGGCAATGGAGACCAAAGCTCTAATACCACTTGTAGGATCTAGAAGTAGATGTGTCTAGAGGGGGGTGATTAGACACTTAGTGCTAAAGTTGCAATTTTTAAGCTTTTTCGGTTTAAGTGGAGTTTAGGCACAATTTCAACACACACAATACATATCAAGCAAGCATGCAAAGAGTATATGAGCAGCGGAATGTAAAGCATGCAAGTTGCAAGAATGTAAAGGGAAGGGTTTGGAGAGATCAAACGCAATTGGAGACACGGATGTTTTTCCCGTGGTTCGGATAGGTGGTGCTATCCTACATCCACGTTGATGGAGACTTCAACCCACGAAGGGTAACGGTTGCGCGAGTCCACACAGGGCTCCACCCAAGGGTAACGGTTGCGCGAGTCCACACAGGGCTCCACCCACGAAGGGTCCATGAAGAAGCAACCACCCACAAAGGGTCCACGAAGAAGCAACCTTGTCTATCCCACCATGGCCATCGCCCACGAAGGACTTGCCTCACTAGCGGTAGATCTTCACGAAGTAGGCGATCTCCTTGCCCTTACAAACTCCTTGGTTCAACTCCACAATCTTGTCGGAGGCTCCCAAGTGACACCTAGCCAATCTAGGAGACACCACTCTCCAAGAAGTAACAAATGGTGTGTAGGTAATGAACTCCTTGCTCTTGTGCTTCAAATGATAGTCTCCCCAACACTCAACTCTCTCTCTCATAGGATTTGGATTTGGTGGAAAGAAGATTTGAGTGGAAAGCAACTTGGGAAGGCTAGAGATCAAGATTCATATGGTAGGAATGGCATGTCTTGGTCTCAACACATGAGTAGGTGGTTATCTCTCAGAACATATGAGTTGGAATGGTGTGTGTGTTCTGATGGCTCTCTCACTTAATGAGAAAGAGGTGGAGGGGTATATATAGCCTCCACACAAAATCCAACCGTTACACAGTTTTCCAATCTCGGTGGGACCGAATCAATAAACTCGGTCGGACCGAAAATGTAAACCTAGTGACCGTTAGTGATTTCGGTGGGACCGACTGGATCAACTCGGTGGGACCGATGTGCTAGGGTTAGGGTAAATCCAAAACTCGGTTTGACCAATTACTCAAACTCGGTGGGACCGATTTGGGTAATAAGTGAAACTGAGATTCAGTCAAGCAAACTCGGTGGGACCGATTGCATATCTCGGTGGGACCGAGAATATTGCAATGGGTAACAGAGAGTTTGCAAGCCCATCTCGGTGAGACCGAGATCCCATTGGTGAGACCGAACTGATTAGGGTTTGGCAGTGGCTTATGACAAGTGAAACTCGGTGGCGCCGGGTAGGAAGAATCGGTAGGACCGAGTTTGGCTTAGGGTTTAGGTCATATGTGGACATGGGAAAGTAGTTGAGGATTTTTGGAGCATATCATTAAGCACATGAAGCAAGAGGCTCATTAAGCAACACCTCATCCCTCCTTGATAGTATTGGCTTTTCCTATGGACTCAATGTGATCTTGGATCACTAAAATGTAAAATGAAGAGTCTTGAGCTTGAAGCTTTAGCCAATCCTTTGTCCTTAGCATCTTGAAGGAGTTCCCACAACCTTTAGTCCATGCCACTCCATTGTTGAACTTATCTGAAACATGCTAGATAGAAGTGTTAGTCAAACAAGAGATATGTTGTCATCAATTATCAAAACCACCTAGGGAGCACTTGTGCTTTCACCACCCCGTAAGGCAGTTGATTCCCTTCTTTTGCCGCACGAAAGCTAATATCTAGAGAAAAATCGTGTCCAAATTTCAGCCCAATCAAAGTATGGATCTCCGGGAATATAAGAAACGGTGAAAGGGCAGAATCTGGAACGCAGAAACAGAGAGAGACAGAGAGACAGAGCCAATCTCGGAGGGGCTCTCACCCCTCCCATGCCATGGAGGCCATGGACCAGAGGGGAAACCCTTCTCCCATCTAGGGAGAGGGTCAAGGAAGAAGAAGAAGAAGGGGGCTCTCTCCCCCTCTCCCCCGGTGGCGTCGGAACGCCACCGGGGGCATCATCATCACCGCAATCTACACCAACAACTTCACCGCCCTCATCACCAACTCTTCCCCCCTCTATGCAGCGGTGTAACCCCTCTTTTACCCCCTGTAATATCTACTTAAATATGGTGCTCAACGCTATTTATTGTTTCCCAATGATGTATGGCTATCCTATGATGTTTGAGTAGATCCGTTTTGTCCTATGGGTTAATTGATGATCGTGATTGGTTTGAGTTGCATGTTTTATTATTGGTGTTGTCCTATGATGCTCTCCGTGTCGCGCAAGCGTGAGGGATCCCCACTATAGGGTTTGCAATATGTTCATGATTTTCTTATGATGGGTGGCGCGAGTGATAGAAACACCGACCCGAGTAAGTAGGTTGTTTGCGTATGGGAATAAAGAGGACTTGATGCCTTATAATGCTATGGTTGGGTTTTACCTTAATGATCTTTAGTAGTTGTGGATGCTTGCTAGAGTTCCAATCATAAGTGCATACGATCCAAGAAGATAAAGTGTGTTAGCTTATGCCTCTCCCTCAAATAAAATTGCAATAATGATTACCGGTCTAGTTATCGATTGCCTAGGGACAAATAACTTTCTTGTGTGACAACAAGCTAAAACTAACTTAGTTGTGTCTTCATCTAAACAGCCCCTACTTTTTATTTACGCTCTCTTATTATCTTGCAAACCTATCCAACAACACCTACAAAGTACTTCTAGTGTCATACTTGTTCTAGGTAAAGCAAACGTTAAGCGTGCGTATAGTTGTATCGGTGGTCGATAGAACTTGAGGGAATATTTGTTCTACCTTTAGCTCCTCATTGGGTACAACACTCTTACTTATCGAAAGAGGCTACAATTGATCCCCTATACTTGTGGGTTATCAAGACCTTTTTCTGGCGCCGTTGCCGGGGGAGTTATAGCATGGGGTGAATATTCTCGTGTGTGCTTGTTTGCTTTATCACTAAGTAATTTTTATTTGTTGTTCTAAGTTGTTCTCTACCTTTAGTTATGGATACGGAACACGAAATACCAAAAAAAATTAGGTTTACTTGCTACTCATGGAGATGGGGAACCTCCTAAAACCCTCGATGCTCATTATGTGAAAGATACTATGTACTACTTTGATAATCCTGAGAAAACCCCATTCAACTTTATAACGGGAGTAACGTTGGATCAACGTGAATACTTGCTACCTCTTGAGCACTGCGTTGGTTTTTCCCCGAAGAGGAAGGGATGATGCAGTAGAGTAGCGTAAGTATTTCGTTTTTGAGAACAAGGGTATCAATCTAGTAGGAGGCTACGCGCGAGTCCCTCGTACCTGCACAAAACAAATAAACCCTCGCAACCAACGCGATAAGGGGTTGTCAATCCCTACATGGCCACTTACGAGAGTGAGATCTGATAGATATGATAAGATAATATTTTTGGTATTTTTATGATAAAGATGCAAAGTAAAATAAAGGCAAAGTAAATAACAAAGTATTGGAAGATTAATATGATGAAGATAGACCTGGGGGCCATAGGTTTCGCTAGTGGCTTCTCTCAAGAGCATAAGTATTCTATGATGGGTGAACAAATTACTATTGAGCAATTGACAGAATTGAGCATAGTTATGAGAATATCTAGGCATGATCATGTATATAGGCATCACATACGAGACAAGTAGACCGACTCCTGCCTGCATCTACTACTATTACTCCACTCATCGACCACTATCCAGCATGCATCTAGAGTATTAAGTTAATGAAAACAGAGTAACGCCTTAAGCAAGATGACATGATGTAGAGGGATAAACTCATGCAATATGATGAAAACCCCATCTTGTTATCCTCGATGGCAACAATACAATACGTGCCTTGCTGCCCTACTGTCACTGGGAAAGGACACCGCAAGATTGAACCCAAAGCTAAGCACTTCTCCCATTGCAAGAAAGATCAATCTAGTAGGCCAAACCAAACTGATAATTCGAAGAGACATGCAAAGATAACCAATCATACATAAAAGAATTCGGAGAAGATTCAAATATTGCTCATAGATAGACTTGATCATAAACCCGCAATTCATCGGTCTCAACAAACACACCGCAAAAACAAGATTACATCGAATAGTTCTCCACAAGAGTGGGGGAGAACATTGTATTGAGATCCAAAAAGAGAGAAGAAGACATCTAGCTAATAATTATGGACCCGTAGGTCTGAGGTAAACTACATACACTTCATCGGAGGGGCTATGGTGATGATGTAGAAGCCCTCCGTGATCAATGCCCCCTCTAGCGGAGCTCCGGAACAGGCCCCAAGATGGGATCTCGTGGATACAAAAAGTTGCGGCGGTGGAATTAGGGTTTTGGCTCCGTATCTGATCGTTTGGGGGTATGTAGGTATATATAGGAGGAAGGAGTACGTCGATGGAGCAACAGGGGGCCCACGAGTGTGGAGGGCGCGCCTGGGGGGTAGGAGTGCCCCCTACCTCGTGGCCTCCTCTTTTGTTTCTTGACGTAGGGTCCAAGTCCTCTGGATCATGTTCGGTGAGAAAATCACGTTCCCGAAGGTTTCATTCCGTTTGGACTCCGTTTGATATTCCTTTTCTTCGAAACCCTGAAATAGGCAAAAAACAACAATTTTGGGTTGGGCCTCTAGTTCATAGGTTAGTCCCAAAAATAATATAAAAGTGGATAATAAAGCCCAATAATGTCCAAAACAGTAGATAATATAGCATGGAGCAATCAAAAATTATAGATACGTTGGAGACGTATCAAGCATCCCCAAGCTTAATTCCTGCTCGTCCTAGAGTAGGTAAATGATAAAAACAGAATTTTTGATGCGGAGTGCTACTTGGCATAATTTTAATGTAATTTTTCTTAATTGTGGTATGAATATTCAGATCCGAAAGATTCAAGATAAAAGTTCATATTGACATAAAAATAATAGTACTTCAAGCATACTAATAAAGCAATCATGTCTTCTCAAAATAACATGGCCAAAGAAAGTTATCCCTACAAAATCATATAGTCTGGCTATGCTCTATCTTCACCACACAAAGTATTTTAATCATGCACAACCACAATGACAAGCCAAGCAATTGTTTCATACTTTTGACATTCTCAAAACTTTTTCAATCTTCACGCAATACATGAGCATGAGCCATGGATATAGCACTATAGGTGGAATAGAATGGTGGTTGTGGAGAAGACAAAAAAGGGGGAAGATAGTCTCACATCAACTAGATGTATCAACGGGCTATGGAGATGCCCATCAATAGATATCAATGTGAGTGAGTAGGGATTGCCATGCAATGGATGCACTAGAGCTATAAGTATATGAAAGCTCATCAAATGAAACTAAGTGGGTGTGCATCCAACTTGCTTGCTCATGAAGACCTAGGGTAATTTGAGGAAGCACATCATTGGAATATACAAGCCAAGTTCTATAATAAAAAATTCCCACTAGTATATGAAAGTGACGAAATGAGAGACTCTCTACTATGAATATCATGGTGCTACTTTGAAGCACAAGTGTGGTAAAAGGATAGTAGCATTGCCCCTTCTCTCTTTTTCTCTCATTTTTTTATTTGGGCCTTTTCTCTTTTTTTTTATGGCCTCTTTTCTTTCTTTCTTTTTTATTTTTCATCCGGAGTCTCATCCCGACTTGTCGGGGAATCATAGTTTCCATCATCCTTTCCTCACTGGGACAATGCTCTAATAATGATGATCATCACACTTTTATTTTCTTACAACTCAACAATTACAACTCGATACTTAGAACAAAATATGACTCTATATGAATGCCTCCGGCGGTGTACCGGGATATGCAATGACTCATGAGTGACATGTATGAAATAATTATGAACGGTGGCTTTGCCACAAATACGAAGTCAACTACATGATCATGCTAAGCAATATGACAATGATGGAGTGTTTTATCATAAACGGAACGGTGGAAAGTTGCATGGCAATATATCTCGGAATGGCTATGGAAATGCCATAATAGGTAGGTATGGTGGCTGTTTTGAGGAAGGTATATGGTGGGTGTATGATACCGGCGAAAGGTGCGCAGTATTAGAGAGGCTAGCAATGGTGGAAGGGTGAGAGTGCGTATAATCCATTGATTCAACTAAATGGGTGTGCATCCAACTCGCTTGCTCACGAAGACCTAGGGCAATTTGAGGAAGCCCATCATTGGAATATACAAGCCAAGTTCTATAATGAAAAATCCCCACTAGTATATGAAAGTGATAACATAGGAGACTCTCTATTATGAAGATCATGATGCTACTTTGAAGCACAAGTGTGGTAAAAGGATAGTAGCATTGTCCCTTCTCTCTTTTTCTCTCATTTTTTATTTGGGCTTCTTTGGCCTCCTTTTTTTATTTTTATTTTTATTTTTATTTTTTGTCCAAAGTCTCATTCCGACTAGTGGGGGAATCATAGTCTCCATCATCCTTTCCTCACTTGGGACAATGCTCTAATAATGATGATCATCACACTTTTATTTTCTTACAACTCAAGAATTACAACTCGATACTTAGAACAAGATATTAATCTATATGAATGCCTCCGACAGTGTACCGGGATATGAAATGACTCATGAGTGACATGTACGAAAGAATTATGAACGGTGGCTTTGCCACAAATACAATGTCAACTACATGATCATGCAAAGCTATATGACAATGATGGAGCGTGTCATAGTAAACGGAACGGTGGAAAGTTGCATGGCAATATATCTCGGAATGGCTATGGAAATGCCATGATAGGTAGGTATGGTGTTTGTTTTGAGGAAGGTATATGGTGGGTATATGATACCGGCGAAAGGTGCGCGGTATTAGAGAGGCTAGCAATGGTGCAAGGGTGAGAGTGCATATGATCCATGGACTCAACATTAGTCATAAAGAACTCATATACTTATTCAAAAAATCTACAAGTTATCCAAGCAAAGTATTACGCGCATGCTCCTAGGGGGATAGATTGGTAGGAAAAGACCATCGCTCGTCCCTGACCGCCACTCATAAGGAAGACAATCAATAAATAAATCATGCTCCGACTTCATCACATAACAGTTCACCATACGTGCATGCTACGGGAATCACAAACTTTAACACAAGTATTTCACAAATTCACAACTACTCAACTAGCACAACTTTAATATCACCATCTTCATATCTCAAGACAATTATCAAGCATCAAACTTCTCATAGTATTCAACACACTCATAAGAGAATTTTATTATTAATCTTGTATACCTAGCATATAAGGATTTTTTAAGCAAATTACCATGCTATTTAAGACTCTCAAAATAATCTAAGTGAATCATGGGAGATCAATAGTTTCTATAAAACAAATCCACCACCGTGCTCTAAAAGATACAAGTGAAGTACTAGAGCAAAACTATATAACTCAATTGATATAAGCGAAGCACATAGAGTATTCTAATAAATTCCAAATCATGTATGGCTCTCTTAAAAGGTATGTACAGCAAGGATGATAGTGGTAAACTAACAAATAAAGACTCAAATAATAATATACGCTCCAAGCAAAACACATATCATGTGGTGAATAAAAATATAGCTCCAAGTAAAGTTACCGATAGAAGTAGACGAAAAGAGGGGATGCCTTCCGGGGCATCACCAAGCTTTGGATTTTAGGTGTCCTTAGATTATCTTGGGGTTTTCATGGGCGTCCACAAGCTTAGGCTCTTTCCACTCCTTGTTCCATAATCCATCAAATCTTTACCCAAAACTTGAAAACTTCACAACACAAAACTTAAAGTAGAAAATCTCGTGAACTCCGTTACCGAAAGAAAACAAAATACCACTTCAAGGTATTGTAATGAACTCATTATTTATTTATATTGGTGTTAAACCTACTGTATTCCAACTTCTCTATGGTTTATAAACTATTTTACTAGCCATAGATTCATCAAAATAAGCAAACAACACATGAAAAACAGAATCTGTCAAAAACAGAACTGTCTGAAGTAATCTGTAGATAGCGCAAGATCTGGAACCCCAAAAAATTCTAAAATAAATTGCTGGACGTTATGAATTTATATATTAATCATATGCAAAAATAATTAACTAAATATCACTTTCCAATTAAAAATGGCAGCAGTTCTCGTGAGCGCTAAAGTTTCTGTTTTTTACAGCAAGATGAACAAGACTTTCCCCAAGTTTTCCCAACGGTTCTACTTGGCACAAACACTAATTAAACACAAAAAACACAACCTAAACAGAGGCTAGATAAATTATTTATTACTAAACAGGAGCAAAAAGCAAGGAATAAAAATAAAATTGGGTTTCCTCCCAACAAGCGCTATCGTTTAACGTCCCTAGCTAGGCATAAAAAGCAAAGATAGATCTAGGTATTGCTATCTTTGATAGGCAATCCATAAGTGGCTCTCATAATAGATTCATAAGGTAATTTAATTTTCTTTCTAGGCAAGTGTTCCATACCTTTCCTTAACGGAAATTGGAATCTAATATTTCCTTCCTTCATATCAATAATTGCATCAATCGTTCTAAGGAAAGGTCTACCAAGAATAATAGGACATGAAAGATTGCAATCTATGTCAAGAACAATAAAATCTACAGGCACATAATTCCTATTTGCAACAATAAGAACATCATTAATTCTTCCCATAGGTTTCTTAATAGTGGAATCCGCAAGGTGCAAGTTTAGAGAGCAATCATCAAAATCACGGAAACCTAACAAATCACACAAAGTCTTTGGAATCGTGGAAACACTAGCACCCAAATAACATAAAGCATAGAATTCATGATCTTTAATCTTAATTTTAATAGTTGGTTCCCACTCATCATAAAGTTTTGTAGGGATAGAAACTTCCAATTCAAGTTTTTCTTCATAAGATTGCATCAAGGCATAAACGATATGTTTAGTGAACGCTTTATTTTGACTATAAGCATGAGGAGAATTTAGCACGGATTGCAACAAGGAAATACAATCAATCAAAGAGCAATTTTCATAATTAAATTCCTTGAAATCCAAGATAGTGGGTTTAGCAACATCTAGGGTTTTAATTTCTTCGATCCCACTATCATCAATTTTAGCATCAATATCTAAAAACTCTGAATTCTTGGAACGTCTTCTAGGTAAAGGTGGATCATATTCAGTCCCATAATTATTAAGATTCATATTGAAAAACAAAGATTTAATAGGGGACACATCAATAACTTTTAGATCTTTATCTTTATTTTCATAGGAACTAGAGGAACACGCTCTTATAAAGGCATCTTTTTTAGCACGCATCCTAGTAGTTCTTTCTTTGCACTCATCAATGGAAATTCTCATGGCTTTGAGAGACTCATTGATATCATGCTTAGGTGGAATAGATCTAAGTTTCAAAGAATCAACATCAAGAGCAATTCAATCAACGTGCCTAGCCAACTCATCAATCTTAAGCAATTTTTCTTCAATCAAAGCATTAAAATTCTTTTGTGAAGTAATAAATTATTTAATATTAGATTCAAAATCAGAGGGCATCTTATTATAATTTCCATAAGAATTGTTGTAGGAATTACCATAATTATTAGAGGGATTACTAGGATAAGGCCTAGGATTGAAATTTCCTCTATACACGTTGTTACCAAAATTGTTCCTACCAACAAAATTCACATCCATAGATTCATTATTATTCTCAATCAAAGTAGACAAGGGCATATCATTAGGATCAGAAGTAACACTTTTATTAGCAAATAATTTCATAAGTTCATCCATCTTTCCACTCAAAACATTAATTTCTTCTATCACATGCACCTTTTTATTAGTAGATCTTTCAGTATGCCATTGAGAATAATTAACCATAATATTATCTAAGAGTTTAGTAGCTTCTCCTAAAGTGATTTCCATAAAAGTGCCTCCCGCGGCCGAATCTAAAAGATTTCTAGAAGCAAAATTCAATCCGGCATAAAAATTTTGTATAGTCATCCGCAAATTCAAACCATGAGTAGGGCAATTACGTATCATTAATTTCATCCTCTCCCAAGCTTGTGCAACATGTTCATGATCAAGTTGCTTAAAATTCATAATATCGTTTCTAAGGGAGATGATCTTAGTGGGAGGAAAATACTTAGAGATAAAAGCATCTTTGCACTTACTCCATGAATCAATACTATTTTTCGGCAAAGATGAAAACCAAGCTTTAGCACGATCTCTAAGCGAAAAGGAAATAGCTTCAATTTAAAAATATCATTATCCACATCTTTCTTCTTTTGCATATCACACAAATCAATGAATCAATTTAGATGGGTAGCGGCATCTTCACTAGGAAGGCCGGAAAATGGATCTTTCATGACAAGATTCAGCAAAGCAGTATTAATTTCACAAGATTCGGCATCGGTAAGAGGAGCAATCGGAGTGCTAATAAAATCATTGTTGTTGGTATTGGTAAAGTCACACAATCTAGTGTTATCTTGAGGCATCGAGACACGCAAGCAAACAAAAAGCAAACGGGCAAAAAGAGGCAAATAGAGAAAGAGAGGGAGGGTAGAGAGAGAGGGCGAATAAAATGGCAAGGGTGAAGTGGGGGAGAGGAAAACGAGAGGCAAATGGCAAATAATGTAATGCGGGAGATAGGGATTGTGATGGGTACTTGGTATATTGACTTTTGCGTAGACTCCCCGGCAACGGCGCCAGAAATCCTTCTTGCTACCTCTTGAGCACTGCGTTGGTTTTTCCCCGAAGAGGAAGGGATGATGCAGCAGAGTAGCGTAAGTATTTCCCTCAGTTTTTGAGAACCAAGGTATCAATCCAGTAGGAGGCTACGCGCGAGTCCCTCGTACCTACACAAAACAAATAAATCCTCGCAACCAACGCGATAAGGGGTTGTCAATCCCTACACGGCCACTTACGAGAGTGAGATCTGATAGATATGATAAGATAATATTTTTGGTGTTTTTATGATAAAGATGCAAAGTAAAATAAAAAACAAAGTAAATAACAAAGTATTGGAAGATTAATATGATGAAGATAGACCCGGGGGCCATAGGTTTCACTAGTGGCTTCTCTCAAGAGCATAAGTATTCTACGGTGGGTGAACAAATTACTCTTGAGCAATTGACAGAATTGAGCATAGTTATGAGAATATCTAGGCATGATCATGCATATAGGCATCACGTCCGAGACAAGTAGACCGACTCCTGCCTGCATCTACTACTATTACTCCACTCATCGACCACTATCCAGCATGCATCTAGAGTATTAAGTTAATGAAAACAGAGTAACGCCTTAAGCAAGATGACATGATGTAGAGGGATAAACTCATGTAATATGATGAAAACCCCATCTTGTTATCCTCGATGGCAACAATACAATACGTGCCTTGCTGCCCCTATTGTCACTGGGAAAGGACACCGCAAAATTGAACCCAATGCTAAGCGCTTCTCCCATTGCAAGAAAGATCAATCTATTAGGCCAAACCAAACTGATAATTCGAAGAGACTTGCAAACATAACCAATCATACATAAAAGAATTCAGAGCAGATTCAAATATTGTTCATAGATAGACTTGATCATAAACCCACAATTCATCGGTCTCAACAAACACACCACAAAAAGAAGATTACATCAAATAGTTCTCCACAAGAGAGGGGGAGAACATTGTATTGAGATCCAAAAAGAGATAAGAAGCCATCTAGCTAATAACTATGGACCCGTAGGTCTAAGGTAAACTACTCACACTTCATCGGAGGGGCTATGGTGATGATGTAGAAGCCCTCCGTGATCGATGCCCCCTCCGGCAGAGCTCTAGAACAGGCCCCAAGATGGGATCTCATGGATACAGAAAGTTGCAGCGGTGGAATTAGGGTTTTGGCTCCGGATCTGATCATTTGGGGGTACGTAGGTATATATAGGAGGAAGGAGTACGTCGGTGGAGCAACAGGGGGCCCATGAGGGTGGAGGGCACGCCTGGGGGGGTAGGCGCGCCCCCTACCTCGTGGCCTCCTCTTTTGTTTCTTGACATAGGGTCCAAGTCCTCTGGATCATGTTCGGTGAGAAAATCACATTCCCGAAGGTTTCATTCCTTTTGGACTCTGTTTGATATTCCTTTTCTTCGAAACCCTAAAATAGGCAAAAAAAACAGCAATTCTGGGCTGGGCCTCCGGTTAATAGGTTAGTCCCAAAAATAATATAAAAGTGGATAACAAAGCCCAATAATGTCCAAAACAGTAGATAATATAGCATGGAGCAATCAAAAATTATAGATACATTGGAGACGTATCAATACTTTAGGGATTATCGCTTTGACTCAAAAAAGGGAAACTATTATGGGATCAAATTTATATGTTACATTGGTATGCTCGGCAACTATGCTTGAGATATGATTATACTTGTTGCTCTAGGATGAAGGCTCCACACCTTCCCTTTTCATGTGAACTTAATGATGATGAAACCTTGGCTTCTTATGCTAATGGTATATATGATTATTATGATGTGGAACAAAAAGAAGAATTTGTTGCTTTTATGGGTGCTTATGAAATTGAATCTTTGTTTAAAGAGTTTGAAGATTTTGATGATTCAGTTTATAGACGTGAAAATTTAGCTATCCTTAAATATTGCTATGAGAATTATAAATACAATTATGATATTGATGAATTTATTGAGAAAGTCTCCGCTGTCCGAGAAGAGACTAATATTTTGCAGGAGTCTATGGAAGAAGAAATTGATGAAACTGTGAGCTCATTGGATGAAAAAGATGATGAGGAGAGCGAAGAACAAAAGTAGGAACAGCGGATTAGCTACCCGTGCCCACCTTCTAATGAGAGTAACTCTTCAACTCATACATTGTTTTATTTCCCTTCGTGCTTACCAAAGGACGATTGCTATGATGATTGTTATGATCCCGTTGATTCTTTTGAAATATCCCTTTTTGATGATGCTTGCTATGCTTGTGGCCAAGATGCCAATATGAATTATGCTTATGGAGATGAACTTGCTATAGTTCCTTATGTTAAACGTGAAATTGTTGCTATTGCACCCATGCATGATAGTCCTATTATCTTTTTTGAATTCTCCTGACTACACTATATCAGAGAAGTTTGCCCTTATTAAGGATTATATTGATGGGTTGTGTTTGACTACTACACATGTTGATTTTGATAGATACAATATGCATGTGCTTGCTGCTTCTACTTGCAATTATTATGAGAGAGGAACTACATCTCTTCCTCTCCATGTTTCCAACACGATAAAATTGCAAGAAGCTGTTTATACTTTGCATTGGCCTTTACTATGTGTGCATGAATTGTTCTTTTATGACATGCCGATGCATAGAAAGAGAGTTAGACTTTTTCATTACATGATATATGTTACTTTGTGCTCACTACTAAATCACAAATCATTGTTAATTAAAATTGGCTTTGATATACCTTGGGATCTGGGTGGATTCATTACTTGAGCACTATATGCCTAGCTTAATGGCTTTAAAGAAAGCGCTGCCAGGGAGACAACCCGGAAGTTTTAGAGAGTCATTTACTTCTGTTGAGTGCTTTTATATAGTTTAAAAACAAAAAGGGAACCCAAAACTTTTCCAAAAGCAAAGTGGAGGTGAGAGAGATAAGCATTGTTGAAGTGGGGGAGCTCCTTGAAATTTGTTCATGCTCACGGAAACTTTGTCAATCTTGATTACAGAAACTTCTCAACAAAAATAATTATCCCCTTGTACAATTCCATTGTATTATAAAAATAATGTGCCAAGATTTTCCTTTAGGATGTTTACATTGCTTGTTGCTTTGTGCGGTGCAGAACAGAAACTTTCACTGTAGTGTGCGATTTTAAATTTTATACTGGAATGTCAAACAATTCTGAAATTTTTTGCACTATATTTATATACAAATTGTTTATTTTTCCTAATTTGTTCAGAATTTTTTGAGCAACAGAAGTATGGTGAATCTTCAGATTACTACAGACTGTCCTGTTTAAGACAGATTCTGTTTTTGATGCATAGTTTGCTTGTTTTGATGAAACTATCAGTTTCTTTCAGTGGATTAAGCCATGGAAAAGTTATATTACAGTAGATAAAATGCAAAAACAAAATATGAATTGGTTTTAAACAGTACTTAGAGTAGTGATTTGCTTTATTATACTAACGGATCTTACCGAACTTTCCGTTATGTTTTGTGTGATTGAAGTTTTCAAGTTTTGAGAGAGATCACGATGGATGAAGGAATAAGTGAAGGAAATATGCCCTAGAGGCAATAATCAAGTTATTATTTATTTCCTTATATCATGATAAATGTTTATTATTCATGCTAGAATTGTATTAACTGGAAACATAATACATGTGTGAATAAATAGACAAACAAAGTGTCACTAGTATGCCTCTACTTGACTAGCTCGTTCATCAAAGATGGTTATGTTTCCCAGCCATAGACATGAGTTGTCATTTGATTAACGGGATCATATCATTAGGAGAATGATATGATTGACTTGACCCATTCCGTTAGCTTAGCACTGGATCGTATAGTATATTGCTATTGCTTTCTTCATTACTTATACATGTTCCTATGACTATGAGATTATGCAACTCCCGTTTACCGGAGGAACACTTTGTGTGCTACCAAATGTCACAACGTAATTGGGTGATTATAAAGGTTCTCTATAGGTGTCTCCGAAGGTACTTGTTGAGTTGGCGTATTTTGAGATTAGGATTTGTCACTCCGATTGTCGGAGAGGTATCTCTGGGCCCTCTCGGTAATGCACACCACTATAAGCCTTGCAAGCATTGTAACTAATGAGTTAGTTGTGGGATGATGCATTACAGAACAAGTAAAGAGACTTGCTGGTAATGAGATTGAACTAGGTATTGAGATACCGACGATCGAATCTCGGGCAAGTAACATACCGATGACAAAGGGAACAACGTATGCTGTTATGCGGTTTGATCGATAAAGATCTTCGTAGAATATGTGGGAGCCAATATGAACATCTAGGTTCCGCTATTGGTTATTGAATGGAGACGTGTCTCGGTCATGTCTACATAGTTCTCGAACCCGTAGGGTCCGCACGCTTAAAGTTCGGTGACGATCGGTATTATGAGTTTTTGTGTTTTGATGTACCGAAGGTAGTTCGGAGTCTCGGATATAATCACGGACATGACGAGGAGTCTTGAAATGGTCGAGACATAAAGATCGATATATTATACGACTATATTCGGACACCGGAAGTGTTCCGGGTGATTTTAGAGAAAATCGGAGTGCCGGAGGGTTACCGGACCCCCCCCCCCGGAGAAATAATGGGCCTTATGGGCCTTAGTGGAGAGAGAGAGAGGGGGGGCTGTCCTAGGGCAGGCCGCGCACCCCTCCCCCTCTGGTCCGAATTGGACTAGGAGAGGGGGGAGGCACCCCCCGCCTTTCGTTCTCCCTCTCCCCCTTCCTTTCCCCCTCCTAAGAGGAGTAGGAAAGAGGGGAGTCCTACTCCTACTTGGAGGAGGACTCCTCCTCCTGGCGCGCCATAGACGATCGGCCGGCCTCCCCCCTTGCTCCTTTATATACGGGGGTAGGGGGGCACCTCTAGACACACAAGTTGATCAGTTGATCTATTCCAGCCGTGTGCGGTGCCCCCCTCCACCATATTCCACCTCGGTTACATCGTACCGGTGCTTAGGTGAAGCCCTGCGTCGGTAGCAACATCATCACCGTCATCACGCCATCGTGCTGACGAAACTCTCCTGTGAAGCTTTGCTCGATCGGATCTCGTGGGACGTCATCGAGTTGAATGTGTGCAGAACTCGGAGGTGCCATGCGTTCGGTACTTGGATCGGTCGAATCATGAAGACGTACGACTACATCAACTGCGTTGTGCTAACGCTTCCGCATTCGGTCTATGCACTACAAAAAAAGACACATCCGTGACATTTTGGGCTGAACGAATTTTTTTTCTGTCATACATATGACACTTCTATGACGATAATTGTGACAAAACCCGGTATCATCATAGATGTGGTGGGCTCCTACTTCTATGACAAAAAATTATGACAGAAAATGGGCTTTTCGTCCTGGGCGGGCCGGAGGCGCAGCTGCATGACATTCTTTGGGTCATCCATGACGGAAAAAACTATGGTAGAAGCGAGGGGGAGGAAAATTTCGGGGAGTTCCCGGTTACGGTGGGAGGTCGGGGGTCGAGCGATGCGCGCTTCTCTTTTACATGTACGCGCGTGTGTGTGAGGCATTGGCTCTAACTGAACCCGAGCGAAGCGTTGGGCTCTAACTGAACCCGAGCGATTGCACTGCAGGCTACGTGTTACTGAACCCGAACGATCGATCGATGGCTGTTAACTGAACCCGATCGAGCGATTCCTTAAAGTCGATCGATGCTGCCTCTGGATCAACAGTGAGTGTTGCGGGGGGGTTTGGATGAACAGTTCCCGGTGGGGCTGGATGAACAGGACCCCATGGTGTTGCCTCTGGATGAACAGGACCCCGTGCGATCGAGCCGGTTGGGGCTGGATGAACAGGTTCTCGTGGAGGGCTGGATGAACAGGACCACCCCGTGGAGGGCAGGATGAACAGTAGACGGTGGAGGGCAGGATGAACAGTAGCCCGTGGAGGGGTGGTTGAACAGGAGCCCGTGGAGAGGGCTGGTTGAACAGTAACCGATGGAGTAGCGCGCGGTAGAGGGTGGATGAACAGTCGCAGGTGGAGGCTGGAGGAGGTCGACGGTGGATGTATAGTAGCTCGTGGAGGCTGGAGGGGGTCGACGGTGGAGATGAACAGTATCCCGTGGAGTCCCGTTTTGCGGTATGCCACACCCCTCCCGATGAACAGGACCCCCGTTTCGACCATAGC
>NC_057794.1:283758054-283775968 GCF_018294505.1 Triticum aestivum | reverse complement strand
GTTTCCTCCGTTTTGCGGTACGCCAGACCCCTCCCGATGAACAGGATACCATTTGGAACATGGCCGGTCGAACACAAGGCTGTTTCCTCCGTTTTGCGATATGCCAGGCCTCGTTTCCATCGCCAGTTCCGTCCAAGCCCTCCCGATGAACACGACCACGCATTCCGTTCCGACCCAGCCGGTTGGCTCCCACGCGTTCCGTTGCCTCCCCATGAACACGACACATTCCGTTGCCTCCCCATGAACACGACGCATTCTGTTGCCTCCCCATGAACACGACGACGATGTTGTTTCTCCGTTCCGACCCAGCCATGTACACGAGCCCTAGCTGTACATATGCGCGAGCAGGCGTTCGAGACCCCGCCCATATGTACACATACGTGGCCGTATTTTCTTTCTTGCACCCTGGCCGCTGTACGTACGTGTACATGCTACGTGCATGCCTCTACTACGACATGTGCGCGCCTCTACGTCGACTAGTATATATGTACGTACACGTTCGCGACCAGAATAACAATGCTACGTATGCTTCGACCAGGTGGGTCCCGACTGTCAGGCACTTCCTTGCGTGCGAAGATGTAGCTGGTGGGTCCCAGCAGTCAGGGGCAAATGTTTTTTTCATGAAATATGGTGGCCCGTCCGGTGGGTCCCCACTGTCAGGTGGAGGAATAATTATTTTGCACGTAATAAGGAGACACTTCCTTGCCGCAGTCGTGGACCCAGCTGTCAGCCTCTCCACGTACAGTCCACGTCCGATGGAAGCCGTTCCTTGACCATGTTGTCCACGCCGCGCCGAGAGCACCAAGGCCGTGGATGACGGCGAGGGCTAGGAAGGGGACGACATGGAGCCGGGGAAGACGCGGCAGTGGATGCCCATGCGTAGAGGAGTGCGAGGGTTCACTGGTTCGCTGCGGTGTGAGGCTGCTGTCGCCGCAGAATAATAGGGGGTGTGGATGAGTAGAGGGATGGCCTGGCCAGTAGTGGGAGTAGTAGGGGCGGTGAGGCCTCCGCCACATCGCAGCCGGCCACGGGAGGCAGGAGCACGAGGGACGACCGGCGCTGGTTTGGGCGGCTGGAGCAAGAAGACCAGAGGTTGAAGAAGCACTACGGCCGTTGGATGGACATCGTACGGTCACTGGAGCTAGAATAATGCATATTGACTAAGTTGACAAAGCCCTCCATCCCCGTCAACTTAGTAGGCCCACAAGTCAGCCTCCCACCAAGGTGGGTCCCAGCTAGCAGGGGGTATTCATTTTTTGTGCGTAATAAGGAGGCACTTCTGGTGGGTCCGAGCTGACAGCAGGGGGAACGTTTTTTTTCGCGAAATACGGTGGCCCGTCGGGTGGGTCCCAGCAGTCAAGGGCAAACGTTTTTTTCACGATATACTGGTGGGCGTCCGGTGGGTCCCTGCTGTCAGGTGGAGGAATAATTATTTTCCGCGTAATAAGGAGGCACTTCCTTGCGGCTGCAGTGGACCCAGCTGTCAGCCTCTCCACGTACATTATTCTTTCGATGGAATTCGGTCGTTGACCACATTGACCACGCCGCGCCGATAGCACCACGGCGGTGGACGACGAGGAGGCGTAGGAAGGGGACGACGCGGAGCCGGGGAAGACCCGGCAGTGGATGCCCACGCGGAGAGGAGTACGAGGGTTCACTGGTTCGGCTGCGCTGCCATCGCCGCAGAATAACAGGGGGTGTGGGTAAGTGGAGTGGAGGGATGGCCTGGCCAGCGGTGGGAGTAGTATGGGGGCGGTGAGGCCCCCGCGGCAGCACAGCCGGCCATGGGAGGCAGGAGCAGGCGGCATGATCGGTGCTGCTTTGGGCAGCTAGAGCAAGAAGACCACAGGTTGAAGAAGCACTACGGCCGTTGGATGGACATCGTACGGTCAGTCGAGCTAGAATCGTGCGTATTGACTAAGTTGACAAAGCCCTTCATCCCCGTCAACTTAGTAGGCCCACTATACTGGGTCCCAGCTAGCAGGGGGAGTATTCATATTTTTGTGCGTAATAAGGAGGCACTTCCTTGCGTGCGAAGATATAGCTGGTGGGTCCGAGCTGTCAGCGGCGGTAACGTTTTTTTTGCGAAATACGGAGGCCGTTTCGGTGGGTCCCAGATGTCAGGTGGAGGAAATCATTATTTTGCGCGTAATAGGGAGGTATTTCCTTGCGTGCGGCCGTGGACCCAGCTGTCAGCCTCTCCACGTATAGTCCACTTCAGATGCACGTCGGTCGTTGACCACGCTGACCACGCCACGCCGAGAGCACCAGGGCGGTGGACGACGGCGAGGCCTAGGAAGGGAACGACACGAAGGCAGCAAAGACTAGGCCGTTGTTTTTGTTTCCCACACGGAGGGGAGTATGACTGTACGAGGGTTTACTGGTTCGTCTTCCGTCGCCAGAGAATAACAGCAGGTGTGGGTGAGTAGAGGGATGGCTAGGCCAGCGATGGGAGTACGGTGGGGCGGTGAGGCCTGCGCGGTAGCACAGCCGGCCGCGGGGAGGAGGGAGCAGGCAGTCCCGCCGGTGCTTGTTTGAGCGGCTGGAGCAGGAAGAGCAGAGATTGAAGAAGCACGACGGCCGTTGGATGGACATCCAACAGTATACAGGCCATCTGTGGAAAGCCTAAAATCTGTGGAAAACAGCATACAACCCATCTACCATTATTTCAAATAATTTACAACCCATTTGCTAATTCTTACGAGTTTTTTTGGAGCCCATATTCTTTATGTTAGCATTACAACCCATATTGTGGCCACGGTTAAAAATTTATACGAAATTTTGCATATGTCGGTGCGGTCTGAACTGTTTTTAATCCCGAAATTTTGAGTCACATTCAGACTGATTTTAAAAATAAATGTATATCAATATAAAATCCAATAAATTGTCCACGCATAAAAATCAATGAATTTAAAATCTCAAAATGAAAAAAAGATATTTGAAAATAATTACCGGTTTGATGTGTTTTAAAAATGTACAGTCCATTTCTCATTACTGATAGGCCATTTTCTCGGCCAGCCGAATGAAGCTCTCCTCGTCTTGAAAGATTTGTAGCCCAACAGGCCTGATAAAGCGACTTACTTGACAAATCACAAAAGAACTGGGCTAGCCATTTTCAGAAAGAAAAAAAACTACTGGGCTGGTTTGTGGTAAACATAAAAGAAAAGGTTGTCTAGACAGGCGAGAGTGTCCCGCATAGCCCAGTTGACACCCTGCTTCCGTCTCAAAAACAAATTAGATAAATGCCACTCCAATTATGGCGATTCATAAAAATGCCACTGCAATTTCCAAACTTTGAAAAATGTCACTGCAATTTTTGCAAACTTTGAAAAACGCCACTGCAGTTTGCAAATTTTGAAAAACACCACTCCAGACTTCGAAAAATGCCACTAGAAATGGCATGAAATGGCATTTTTCAAAGTTTGGAAATTGCAATGGCATTTCTCGGATACACCAGATTTGGAGTGGCATTTATCAAATTAACCCAAAACAAAAATAACTGGGTGAGCTGCTGGGTCCCTGGTGTCAGCCGCTCGTTGTGCAATTCTCTCGTTTATTGACTATGTTGACAATGGCATGGGACCCAGCTGTCAGAAATCCACTAGGAGGAGCCATTTTTTATTGGCTTGAAATAAGGAGGCACTTGCTTGCGTACCGCCATGACCTTGGCAGGTCCCTACTGTCATCCTCTCCACATACAATCATCTCCTAATTGTGTACGCGTCAACTTGCTAGGCCCACAAGTCAGCCTCTAAACCGTGGAGGACAAATACAACCCATTTAAAAAATAACAGCCCATTCCATACGTTCAAACGGAAAGTTCAACATTCAGAGCAAAGTAACAGGTCTGATCCACATATAGAGTACTGAACTTCCACGTTGACAACCATCATAGCCTAGTTAACTATCTACTCCCCCTAACACTCTAGTAGCGTACAAGTACTAACTTACTCTTAGCTAACTAGACGATGCCGGCCGCCATCTGCTGTCCATGCTAAACGCCGGCACCGGCGTCCTCGCCTCGCCTCGGACTTGCCAGAGGTGCGATAGGGCGCGTTGCTCGCGCGTGTTGGCCCTTTCCATGCCGGCGTGGTCCACTGAAGCTTCGGCTTCCAAGCGGGAAACCCACTTGACGAGCTGGTAGTAAAAATCGGCGTCGCGAACGCGTGCGTGCCCGACAGCCTCCAGGGCTATTTGCCGGGCACCGGCCTCCACCTAGTCGGCCCAGTTGCGGGCGCTCTACTCGCGACTCAGAGCGTCGGTGCGCTGCTGCTCCATGTCCCGCTGGCACGCAAATCGGTGATACGCTGCTCCTCTGCCAGGCGGTCGCGCTCCAACAACTCCTGCTCCTCCGCCATGCGGTCGCGCTCCAACAACTCCTCGATCTCCGCATTGCCATCTAAAGACAGATAGAATGCCTCCTCCCTCCGTCTTCCTTCTGGTGAAAACCCGAACACTAGTTCCAGCGGTGACCGCCTCCGGCGTCGCCTACCGTGGACGGGCGGGGGCATGGCGGACATGGCGAGCAACATCGGGCCGGTGGGGGCTTATGAGGATATGGCGAGTTGGGTCACGGTGGCACCTGAGGAGGCTGGGAAACAGTACTTATAGGCGGAGCGCGATGGTCATCGAAATTCAATGCATAATGGCTTAGTGCGCCAGCTTGCCGTGGAAAACTAGAGAAACTGAAATTATGACTGTGCCGTCCCATCCCGTCTGGGTCGCATGCCGGCATGGCGGTCAAACAAGTACACTCGAATCATCTCCCTCCTTGTCAATAATGATTCCATGGATTTAAAGCGTATCTTTTTTTCGCATCAGTTAGCTGCCTTAATTACGGTCGGCTGCATGCAGGCACTCAGAATCGCTCGCAGGCAGTACGCGAAGCAGCGTGCAACGAGTCGTAGCCGAGGGCATGCATGCAGCCACTTAAATCACTAGAATTAATTAGGCTTAAACTTCTGCATGCCGTTAATTCTTGCCATGCCTTGGTCTTGCTGCTTTGCTCACGGGACTAATAAATCCTGGACGGAGGGAGTACCTTGGTTGGTGAGAGGTTTGAATTAAGCCCTGCAAACCAGAAAGGAGGTACTAGTACGTGCGTGATCCGCTATTTATTCGTGTAGGATCGAGTAGGTCGTTTCTTGAATTAAGCCCTGCAAACTGGAAAGGAGGTAGTAGGTGCGTGATCCGCTATTTATCCGTGTAGGATCGATAGTGTAGCTTGTCAATTTCTTCAGAGGTAGGCATTTTTATTCGTGTAGGATCGATAGTGTAGCCTGTCAGTTCTTCAGAGGTAGGCATTTTTATTCAAAAACTGCCACTTCGCATCTTGCGTTGCAAATAAAACTGCCAGGAGCGCATTTGCAGGCTAGCTAGTGATCGATCAGTAACTTGGAAACACTGAGCGAACAGAAATAAGTAACTGTTAATGCATCTCAATGATTCACATATCATATACAAATATGTAGCTCCAAAAGCAAAGATCAGCCACTTCGGATCTTGCGTCGCAACTAAAACTAACTAGTACGATTCCCATACATAAGATCAACATGTTAATGCATCTCAATGATTCATAGATCATATATAAATATGTAGCTCCAAAAGCAAAGATCTAGAAAAAACATCTGATCTTCCTACTAACATGGATGCTTCTCTTGGCCAACATTCAGTACAGACTGAAAGACAAATTTGTTTGTGAAGTCTACAATTCCTCTTGCAAACGTAAGTGGTTTCACCAATAGCTGGAACCATGAGAATGAACCACACATGATGGAGGAACATCCACTGCAATAGGATTTGGTCTTCTCGATCACACGACGAGACTATTTTCGGAATACAAACTTTAACTTAGGCAAAATGATGCCCATTGTATAATCAGACCAAAGCAATGAAGCACGTAGTGTTGGCTAATAAATAGTACAGTACTACTTTCTGCAGTCCATGAAGTGACTATCCAATCTTTCTGTGTCTATTTTCAAATTGCACTGCATGCAGTGACTATACTATTATCTTGTGCAGTTCAACCAAAATTGCGGGCACTTTGTTTGTTTGTCAAATAGCAACGAGCAGACATCTCTGTCTGCACAAATATCAAGCAGCTAGTAAACATATACCACACCTTGTATTTTCGGTTTAAACATGTCTCTTCCGCTTAGCATCTGTCATGTTCCGCACTGGACAATCTGATACAGTTATGTTTTGCCCTGGACAATTTCATACTGAATTGATTTGCTGGTTCAGAGCAGAAATATAGTGCCTATTCTTCATCAGACCAAGGATATCCATGTTCGCAGTGATGGAAGAGGTGAAATCGATACAACCGAAATTGAGCATCCAATCATTGAATACTGTCCTGCACCTCCAATGTAGGTCCACCCTGCCAATAAATTCACATGCAAACCACTAGTATTACTATCTAATGACAGTACAAAAATAGTAGAAAGATAGTAGCAAACCATGTACCTTCATAATGAACAGCTCATAGTGCCACCAATTGGATATAAAGGTTTGGAAAAAAACATGCTCCTAATGTTGAACCAGATGGACTTTTTGTGTAGTTCCACTAAAATCGAGCATCCCTGTTTGCATAGATATTGAAAGTGTGATTACTCTAAAAGTGGCACTAGTTGAAGCATAGACTCACAAATATAAGCATTCCAATTTCTTAATGGGAAAAGGTAGCAAGACTGTTTCTAACCACATGTTTGAAGGACTAAATAAAGCAACAGCGGCTGATGTCAGGAAGGCATACATAGTTTTTTCTGGAAAAGTGAGCCATTCCTGACCTTTCCTCTTCTTCTAAGAAAATTTTGTGCAGTTCTACTAAAATAAAATGCCATCACCGCCTGGACAATTCAGTGACACTGTACAAAAGGAAATGACTTAACATTACATCATGATGTCAGGTATGTAGTCGACAGGCATTAGAGACAAACATACAGACCTCCTCAAGAGAACAGCTGGAGGAGGTGCCCACTCTTGACCTTTCCTCTTGTCTTCATAATTGTCTATGCAGTTTAACCAAAATAAAATGACATCAGCGCCTTGGCATTTTGGTGACACTGTACAAAAAAATAACTTATCTCATGAAAGTGAGGTATGTAATCTATAAGCATTAACAGTGCAAAAATCTAAAGGTAGTAACAAGTTTCATCATTGGTATACTGGCTGTGCAACAGCATTAGAATGCCTTAGCTGAAAAATCTTTAATACATCCACAATCAACAGCTAACCCTGAAATAATCTAGTGACATTAAATGGCATTGCTTAAATTTATGGGTGGCATTAGACTGAGAGCGGCATTAGTTAAATGTGGCATCACTTTAGCGGTAGCATTGCTTGACTTGACTGCTGGCGTTATACTAACAGTAAAAAAAAGTGGCAATAAGAGCATGGGAGGCCCATTCGGACAGTGGGCGCACCAGTACGATGTACCTCCACGGACGCAGAGTGGTGAGGGAGGTATGGTTGCCCAGAGCAACAAATATCCACGCAGCATATGTGGATTACGTCCCATTTTTGTTCTCTTTAGCCACCTTTTTCCTATGCAAGGACAACAAACCGATCGACCTGGTCATTCTCTATTGCGTTGTCATGCCTTTCCACCCTTCTTCAACCAAGAGACACGAGACTCGTTCCTTAGCTACTGATTTTCCCCTTTTCAACCTAGATGCGGGTTCGATGCCTACTCTCTTGGACCGTACAATCTCCCTTCCTTTCCTTAGTCAACCCAGACATGGATTAGTCTGCATGAAGTAGGGTTTCCTTTAATAGTGCAAGTTATGGTTTTCGTCTGCGTGGCCAGCAGAGCATAGGATAGCAAATTGGGAAGATGGTGGAGTGGAAAAAGATCCACATGCAACGACGTGGCAGATGGGGCAATAGAACAAGGTTATGGTTCGAAAAGAGGTAGCATACCTGAGGGTCGGCGGGAAGTGGCTTTGCTTGTGGTCGTCGTCCTCCGCACACACTACGGCAACAAGCTTGGGGACGGAGGCCATCCCGCGCAGGCGCTAGGTCTGAGAGGACGGCCTTGTCGTCAGTGCATGACCTCGCTCGCCGACGATGAGTGCGTCAATGTTGCACGTCCTTTTCTTCCCCGGCGGATCTGTGACCACTGGTGAGGAGGGAGCGAGGGGCCGTCTTTTTAGATCTTGAGAGAGGGTGGTAGTTTGAGAAGCAAGTGGGCAGCCCTTAGCAAGAAAGCGCTCAAGCTCCAGCCTATATATCTTTTTTATACTACTAGTACTGGAGGTGGAGTAGTGGTAGAGTAGTTTATATTTTCTCTGCGTACAATACCAGTTAGTCGTGCTTCAAAACTGATTGGCACGCCATTAAAAAATAAAGGTCGATAACTAATGCGGCACCTCGGGCCAACGCGGCCAGATCGCATTTTGCACGAGAAATTACACACCATGTTTCGTTGACATGTGGTCCCGTTCCAACATATCAGTGAGACGATGGCGAGTACTAGGAGTATTTCCGAACAGACATGTAGGCCGGGGCGACTCTTCGTGAACCGTGGCAAACTTTCAACCGTCCACCGACTCTTTGCCTTTCCCTCTCGATTTGGAACTGCTGTCGCACGCTCTTCCTCTCCCTCCTCCATTTTCCTTCAGCCCTTCACACTTTCTTCTGCCATTGTTCGATCGTCTTCTCCATGGAGGGAACAGGCCGGAAACGACCCCGTTATTCTTGCCCCGATCTAAAAGATGACGTGGTCGAGGAACTCAATGATCGGTGCGACATCATCACCTCGGCTAGCATGGCAGGTTCATTCAAGCCCATTCTCGACTCAACTAATAACATCATTACAAAGAACCCAAGAGTCAAGGAGCGGTTTGATCTCCCCTATCTTCTTCACCGTGACCCTAATGACTGGCGCCGGCACGACGGAGGCCTCGCCCTGTGCCAGTTGATGCTGCTTGATAATGATACGTATGATGTTAAGATGCCATCGCTTGAGGGCAAGGCTTGGGCGGGCGCAAATGGAGATTGGGTTGTTTACATTGGGTCCAACTGCGAGTGGGAACTTGTGAATGTGTACACTCGTGACCAGGTTCCACTTCCAAAAATCTCAGCAGACAGCCCATAGGTTGAGCACACCAGTATTGTACGCACGTTCAAATACGATCATGGTGACTGTCTTCTATAGAAGATAGCAATTTGTCGAGTTCCCAACCGCTCTTGGAATTACAACAACTATCAAGTTGTTGCTATCTTCGACAAGCTTGTTGCCATCCTTCGTGGTTCGACTCGATGGATATTGCTCAAAAATCAGTTTCTGTACACGGATGAGTACTGTGATGCAATTCAATATGAGGGCCTTGTGTTTGCTGCCACCACTCGTGGCACTGTTTTTGCATGGGATCCTCGTAGTTTCGATATGTTTGTCTTCCACCGTAATTATAATTGTTTCATCCACATGCATGCGGGTTAGCAAGTTTCCCTTTACTAATTAACCTTCTTCTTGTGTTTCCAAGGTCTTGTGAACATCCCACCACCTATACTTGAAAAATTTTATAACCAAAGGGGAGAAGACGATGGTGATGATCACGAGCATGAGGACGAGAAGAACCCATATACTCAGTGGCGCCTGGCAACTAATTCCGATGGATCACCTCTTCTTGTGTGTATACAGCCCACTGATGATGTTACCACTAAGGAAGCGGGTGTAGTCTCCCATGGTCGCACTCTCCGGACCTACTCCAACACCCGTTGCATGGTATTCGGGATGGATACTAGTGTGCTAGCACCAACTCCTTCTCCCGGGTACAGAATTGATAGTCTTGGAGAAAACTTGCTCTTCCTTGGACAAAACTATCCGATGATGGTGAAAGGCGATCCAACTGCTGTTGACATAACGTTAACAGTACCATTTATGAGAATCAACTGTGTCTATACCTCAGACATTTGGGTGGTTCCCTACCCTGGTACTGATATAGTAGGCCGCTTCAGCCTAGATGATCAGTCCTGCGTTGGTTTCCAGATCGACAATCGATGGCCCGTCCTAGAGAATCAGTTGTGGTTCAAACCAAGTGTTTCCAACGCCGAGGAAAGGTTGAGTTGAAGTTCATTTCATTGTTTGTTATTTGTTGTGTGGTGAAAACTTTAGTATTTATAATGTATCCTCGTTGTCGATGTGGGTTGATGACCTGTTGTATGTAATAAAATGATATGCGTGTGATAAACTTACTAAATTTATGAATGGCTTTCGAGTCGCTTCTCTAAATTTGTACTAGATTCACATGCTTCGCGCGTCGGGCGGGTGTTTTTACTGTAGCCATATGTTAATGTGTTCGTTGTACGTAACCAGCACGTCGAATCCTCGATACTAGTACTATATAGTAGGAGTAAGTAGTAGGAGTAGTAGGGTGGCATGGGCCAGAACAAGCATTCACGTCCAGGAGTACGGCACACGCCACCACCACGACATCCATCTGACACCATATTATTTCTTGGAGTCCATGCTAGAGCAATCTCTTCAACCTTGTCGTTTCTCTAACTTCAACCATCGCGCGGCGGGCAAGGTGGGGGTTTGCCGATAGTCGGTTTCCTTAACCGCGGTCCCACTTGTAAGGCCAACTCCAACACACGACTCCAAACGCACCTCCGTTTTGCATGAACTCCAATGATAATTTTGACTAGAAAAGCAAGACCAAAGAAAACAAGAACCACAAGAATACATTTTACTACTCCCGTAAGTTGGATTAGTGCCTTCTCAATGCATTCACTGTTGATCTGCGGAGGCTCGATCTTGCATCTATGCTAGCTAAAAGTGATAGAACATCTACTAAATTGCGCTCTATCAATATATGGATGTACTCTTCTTCCCAATACAAAAACTTGCATCCATTCTACTCCCTCCGTTGCACAATACATGCCTTCTATTTGTCAAAATATATATGTATCTAGACATGTCTTAGTATATAGGTACATCCATTTTTGGACAAATGGAAGTCAAGTATTTTGGAACGGAGGGAGTACACAATAAAAAATTTAAGTTAGCACAACTAGTCTAATCCGAGAGCAGAACCGAAGATTTGGTCGGGTTCTTCCTCCTTTTGCTGACACGTGGGACATCCAGCATCCAGGTCGTGTCATGAAAGAAAATAGAGTGGTAGTTGAAGCCACGAGATGTGCATCTTGGGTTAAACTATAAATAGAATCTTACTACTCTTGAGTAACTCCAAAAGCATCCACCGAAGATCTTTATTGGATTTGTTTTTCACACCAGCACGTCGAGGTGAAAGATGTGCAGGTTCAGTGGGTCCTCTTGCGTTTTCACTGACATGTGGGGCCGCATGTGAGCAAACAGACGATGGGCTCCGTGTGTCCGCTGGCTGGCTGAGAAGAGAGATAGAGGAGGGCTGAGCACGGACTGCAGGAAATTTGTTCGATATAGGCTCGATAAAGTGGGGTGGCATGGGCCATAACTAGCATTCACGTCTAGCAGTACGGCACACGCCACCCACACGAGTCCCATCCGACACAAATTTTCTTGGAGTCTGTGCTACAGCCATCTCTTCTCCCTCCTGTTTTCTCAGCCATCGCGCGGTGGGCGGGGTGGGGGTTTGCCGATAGTCGGTTTGCTCAACTGCGGTCCCACTTGTAAGTGTAAATGCAACACCGCACGCATTCCCGCTTGAGCGGCGTGCCAGACCAACCGTGTGGGGGTGCGAGGCGAACACGGCAGGCTTTTCCTTTTGAACTCATAACTTGTAAAATTTGGTTCTGCTCCATGGCGCGACCGATACATAGAAAATAACGATTTTGCCTAGAGTAATGAGAAGTTTGGTAAGATAATTACTGTAGTATCATATACTACTACATGGATTTGACGGAAATATAAAAATACATACGGATCCATCAACATTCAACGACATCTGCACGCCCTAGTGCGCCGGGTCACCAACCGACGTGTGAGGAGCAGCGGCGTTGGCGGCGAGCTCAACGTGCTTCTGAACAGTGTCGTCCAAGGTTGCCCTGCGCTCCAAGAAGGCCAGCATCCTATCATCCTCCTCTTGCATGTAGTAGTCCTTGTGGATGATTTGCGCGTAGACGTGGGTGATTATGCCGATGGTGTCTTGCTGCGTCAGGCGCTGCGCGGCGAGTGCGACCTCGAGGTGGACATTCTCCGGCGCGACGGCGGGCAGTCGCAGGGCCACTAGTGCGTCGAAGAGGTTGTTATCACAGTGGCTGTTGAGGGTGGCGGGCATCACAGAGCCTGGGCGCGTCGGCTGGAGGCTTACGTCAAAGTCGTCCGCAAGCTTCTTGACGATGGTGAACTTGTCGAGGAAACCGACGAGGACCTTGTCGAACAAGGAGACGAAGCTGTCGTCCAAGCAGACCCTCGCCCTGGCAGCCTCAAGCAATACTACGTGGAGACATTCCTCGGTGCCGGGCCGCAGGCCGGCGTCATGGACCATCTGGCACAGCCGGCTGATGCTCGCGCTCATCGCCTCCATGGGTCTAGTGTAGCTTCTAGTCAACTAATCTTGTGATTCAAGCGATCACTCAGCCCTTGGTTAGCGTGCGTAGGTGCGTAGGATTTTGTACTACTCCTCGGCCCTCTACTGCACCTGCCTTTGGCTGTATGATAGGTGGGCCAGCCACCCCCTGCGGCCACGTGTCATTCACCCAAAGGCAGTTGTCGTAAGTCAATGAAGCTGCGTCCCCCTCCGTGCCGGTGCAGTATAGTCATCTCACCGGACCTCTAGTTGGGGCCAAACGGGAGAAGTTTGATGTTTACTGGTTTATTGGTCCCCTTTGCATTTTGCACCAAGTTTTGACCTTTGATTTAACTAATAAAATGTTAATTCATGTAAACAAAAATGTTGTGTAAGTCACCTTACGAAAACCAAATAATCCCAAAATACTTGGGCACGGTGCATTAACTCCCTCCTTGTTTCTTATTTCATGACATATCAACCAATGAGAGATGTGGGCCGTGGATGCTTTCAATGACTTGAGACTACCAAACATGACATGCAGTGTTTAGTTCACTGCATGTAATCCTATTAGTACTCTAGTTAGGAGTAGCAAAAAAACATTAAGTTCTCTCGCCGATAGGAATAAAACACCATGTATTTATTTACAGAGGGAGTAGTACATTTTTGGTAACATGCATTACTAGATATTGCTAGTCAAATATAAAATCCAGATGGACGTGGTAGTACTCCTAAATCCAGACGGTGGTGCTACTAGTACTAGTAGTAGTACTACCAATGTAGTAGTAGGAGTACTAGCACTGTACTACCCGTTGGTCAAATTATTACGTGTTGCTCCTCATGGTGACGTGACAAGACCATGCACCAGAGATGACACCTGAGTATAGGCGCCGTGTTCGGCATACCATAGTCAGCCTCACCGTCTGTAGTCACTATCATCATGGCTGTAGAGCTAGCCTGCTTACAACTAGCCCTGTTCGACATAATTTCCCGTGCGTAGATACCTGTGCATTGCACGAAACACCAAGATTGGGGGTGGACGGCTCCGGCAGCGGCCATCGCGCCAGATTTTTCCACGGCCTTCTACTCCTAGATGTGGTGGGGAGGGGATGAGGCTAATTGTGAGAGATAAGGAGTTGTTTGTAAATAGGGAACAAGTGCGGGCATCTTTTTGCAAAAATGGAGAAGCTTGGTTTGTATGAGTCAGATCTAGATCCGACGGCTATTGGTGAAAGATGGGAGGCACAACATCATCACCAACTCAGGACCTGTTTGATTCGCAGGATTTTGAAAACGCGGGAATAGGACACGACAATATTACAAGTTTCAAACTGATATTACAAATGTTAGGAGTAATGCTGCACCTACAAAGAGGGAATTACTAGGAAGTTTACGTAAGAACTTTCGTTACTTTAGGTGGATGCAGCATTATCGTACAAACTAAAATCCACCGCCCTGACAAGTCACTAATGGGCAAATAAGTTTTCGAGTCTCTGGCCACTTGATGTTTTAAAAACAAATTCAGCTTCTACGGAGACTTTGTCATTTAGGCTTAGACTCTTGCGGTGATCAGCACGCCATTCATTGTTGCGCCAGAGAACACCAAACCTCATTACCTTGAGCACACTTGCCTCCAGAACAAAGAACCTGGCCAATTTAATATCAGATGTGCTACCTTGGTAGGCGATCAAATCAATTTTTGTAAGATGGAGATCAAGGCATTCGATGAGATTGTTATATTGCAGCACATTTTTCACTTTCGGGTCTTTTTTATCTGCCAAAGAAGAGAACATATTAGAGTAGCTGGCTGCATAAGATTGCCGTGTCATCAAGAGATACCAATATCATTCGCTCATACGATAGGGTTGGTTGGCTAGTGATATTTTTTCACTCTCTCTCTCTCTCTTTCTGTTTCCTCTCATTTAACTAGGAGCACGTGAAGAGCTTGGGCATTTGTTGCCTTCCACTATGTGGCCGATGCCATATTTCGCAAAAGTATGCCACATAACACGCATCGATGTCAAATTAAAAGATTTTGGCACCCCTCTCGCGATGTGAGAGCGTTGGCACCGCTGTGCACACAGACCCACATGTATAAACAAATCAATCAAACCAACTATACCAGCCTCTCACTCTCCCAAACAAGTGTTTTTATTGCCTCAGTCCTCTCTCTCTCCCACGCAGTGTTTTTTCATTGCGTGAGTTAATTTGGCATCGGAGCAAAGTAGATGATCCAGATTGGGACACCAGGTGAGCAATGGAGGGGCATTGATGCCAAATGCATCACAAGTGAATTTGGCACATGTTTTGGCCTACATAGCCCACTTTTGTAATACTACCTCGTATTTAGTATAAAATTTTGACCATAGATTTACCTAAGAAAATGCCAATGCATGTCACTAAAAATTACACCATTTGAAATTATGTTCAAATACGAATCCAACGATATAGTTCTTAGTGACATGCATTAAAATTTTGTCAGTTAAATCTATGGTCAAATTTTGATACTACAAAATTGGAAGAGTAAACCAGGACGGAGGTAGTACTTGCTCTTAGGGTAACCTTAGAGTTATTGGAGTAGTCTAAGTTACTTTCCACTATGACTAGCCTAGGCTACTATAGTAGTACAGCATAAAAACGATGCAGGTGATCACGTGAGAAAAAATACTAAAAACATTTCTTTTGGTGCAGTGCGTAGATGCAGTTTTGAACACTACACTTGTCATCGTAATTTGGTTTCAACTTACTAGCGTGCGGGGTGCTACCCCGAGTGGTTTCAAATTTGTTTACTGCACCGCGTGTCAGATGGGCCTCTAGTTTACTTATTTTCACCCACTGCCACATGGGCCAGCACACGAAGATACAAAACATGAGCTGACAAGGCAGCATGTGGATTGGTTGACCGGTCAACTAAACAATATACGGAGCTATACGCTGACACAATGAGCATATAATCCGTCGGTATAGAGAGTTTGAGTGAGAGGGGAGGCCCGTGAGAGATAGCAGAGAGAGAGAAAGAGCTACTCCCTCCATTCGATAATGTAGTTCCAACATTTTTTAAGTCAAACTTTTGAAACTTTGACCAAGTTTATAAAGAAATTACTTATATCTACAATACCAAAGATAAATGATAGTATGAAGTAAGTACATGTTGTGATGAATCTAATGATCGTTCCAGATGTAAATGTTTTTCTCCACATATACCTGGGCAAACGTTTCTGAGGTTTGACTTTTCAAAACATCCATATGCTTATGGACGTGACAGAGTCCCTAACAAGAGAGAGAGAGAGAGTGTGTGAGTGAGTGAGTGAGTGAGTGAGTGAAAAGTATGTGTGTGTGTGTGTGAAAGAGACATGGACAACACATGATAAAAGTAGAGAAAAAGCGTGTGTGTCTTATGCAAACATATCACACATACATCTTCGACAACGGAGGCAAGGTGAGGAGATAGTGTGTGGTTTTCTGGAACCGAGAGAGCAAGACCCCTAGCACGTGGCCAAGAGGGGTCTGACAAACAAGGGAGAGAGGTCGAGAGAGACGTACGAGAAAATGCAGACATGGGGAGGAGAGAGTGTAGGTTTGTCATAGAGAGATCCCCTGGAGATCGTGATGGGACTACATGGGTGGGAGATCGAGTGACAAGGTGTGTGCGCGATAGAAGATGCCCCGAGAGATATTGAGATAGACGTATGGATGGAAGGATACAATATGTGTGTTCCTGATGGCTAGTAAGAGATAATCATACTTAGGAGGGGGGAGTGCTTGCGCCTATGATGGATTGAGGGATTATGGTACTTAGGGGGTGCGTGTCACATGGAGAGAGAACAAGGGCGGAGAGTGTTGGATGGTTCTATATGTATAGCGCGAGCGAGACATGTGTATGTGTGAACCAGGGAGATATAAGGCCAGTTTGCTTGCGTCCTGAGCATCTTTTGCCTGGCCTGGGGTTGTGGCTGGATTTCATGCACGCTTGTTTGGTTGCTACCCTGTGAAAAAGAAAGCCCGCCTGGCCTGGGTTCCCTTGCACTTTAATTAGCCTGGCTGAACTCCAGACACTGCAAGTAGCCTGGCCCAGGCGACCGATTTCGAACGCCTGGTCATGCCTAGGCGTGTGGCCACGAGGCTAACAGCAACATGGATGGATATTAGCATTAAATAATTGATGCATGGATTGATTGATGGGACGTTGATGATTTGCCTGGCCCAGGCATGAACCAAACACTTCAGCACCACACAAGCCTGGCCAGGCAGAAATATTTTACATCTCACGCCCACACCAGGCAGTACCGGCCATCAAGGCATGAGGGTCCGGTCACGAACCAAACTGACCAATAAAGTTTGAGAGAGATTGAGGAGCCCCGATAAGGCTGAGTGGTGCGTCAGATAGCTGAGAGGGGGAAAGAGATATTCCATCCGCTAGATAATGCAGTGCATGTAAATTTTTTAGAAGTCAAACTTTGGAAACTTTGATTAGGTTTACGCAAATGTTATTTATATCTACAATACCAAAGATACATCATACAAAACTACATCTCATGGTGAATCTAATGGTATATGTTTGTCGTACTAGATGTAATTCTTTTTCTCCACGTACATGGTCAAACTTTGTGATGTTTGACTTTTCAATAAATCTATATGCTATGGACCGAGGAGAGTGCCTCAGTCGAGACAGATCAAGTGCGTGTGAAGGAGAATGAGTAAGTGTGCAAAAAGAGTATGTGTGTGAAAGAGAAAGTGACAACAAACGATAAATTAGAGAGAGTGTGTGTTTTTTCGTTTCTTATGCGAACATATCACGCATGCATCTCCGAGATGGAAAAGCGAGGCGAGGAGATACACGAAGATAGCTAGTGTGTGATTGTTTGCAACAGAGAGAGACACCCCTGTAGCACATGTCCAATAGAGGTGTGGCCAACAAGGAACAAAGGTCGAGAGGGACACATGGATGGCATGGACGCATGGGGAGGGAGAGAGGGTGTGTTTGTGATAGAGAGATCCCATCGAGATCGTGAGGGGACTATATGGGTGGGAGATCAAGGGAGTGCGTGCGCGATAGAAAGATGCCCCGAGAGAAATCGAGATAGACCATGCACATGTTTGTGATGGAGACTAAGATTAGCTAGTCATATACATATAGGGGGGACTGCGTGTGCCTACAATTGAGTGAGAGACCATCATACTTGGCTAGCTGGGCATGAGATTGTGTGTGTGCGCGTGTGAGATGCAGAGAGAACGAGGGGGGGAGATAGAGTTTTAGATGGGCCTATCGAGTGCGAGTGATATATGGATGTGTATGTGTGACCCAGGTGGATGGAGAGTTTGAGAGAGGGGGGGAAGTGCTCCGAGACGACATAGTGGTGCGTGAGAGAGTTACAGGCAAAGAGCCAAGGAATCTGTGTGCGTACGATGAGTGTACCCAAGATATCTAGCTTGGACTAGCTAGAGTATCATACATGGTGTGC
>NC_057794.1:283733763-283757691 GCF_018294505.1 Triticum aestivum | reverse complement strand
GATGCGTGCGACAAAATTGAAGATTGTCGGCGAGAGATAGAGAGAGAGAGAGAGAGAGAGAGAGATGGAGAGAAAGGGAGAGGGACGAACAAGGTTTTTGTGTCGGATGCGTGCGACAGAATTGAAGATTGTCGGCGAGAGAGAGAGAGAGAGAAAGAGAGAACAGGAGTCTGGGAGAGGGGGAGGTTGCGTTTTATGCATCAAAGACTGATATAAACCATGTTTCGATATAAACTTGCATTCAAATATTTAAATTGGAGAACATGTTGTCTGCAATCCACACATGAACGGATATACGCGTATATCAAACAAGTTCATTAATTTGACTTTCAACATGTTCATGGAGTACTATAATACTGTACAACATGCTACTTGATTAAGGTGTTCAATTTTGGATTTAGTTCACTATTTTGACCTACTGAACGAGCTATTTCATTGAATCGAGATATTTCATTTTGGGTTTGATTCGCGTTTTTGAGTGGGTCAACTATTTGTCATATAGTAAATCGCTAGCAACGAGCATGTAAAAAAACATTACTCCCAAGCATCATCTCTCCGTCTAAAAAAGAAGTGGCAAGCTAATATTTCAAAATTTGATCCGAATCGACTTGGTAAGGTAGACGTGGATGCTCGTTCTCCCAAAATTTGAACGAACCGTTAAACATCCTCTCTGCTCGGTGGAATTCACCCGAGCAAATAAATGGGAGACGCGAAATTACCGTCCTATGTGGGACACGCATCAATTGGCCCGTTGTACATCGAGGGTAGGTTCGTAACTTCATCCAAGCGCGCCTTTTCCTCGGCCGAAATGACATGTGCCGAATAATTCATAAACCATGGTCGGCAAAACACACTCTCCTCGCACGAAATAGCTCGCGCCCACTATTTCAAAACACACTCTCCTCGCCCGAAATCGCTCGCGCCCACTATAGTTCAAAACACGCCCTCCTCGCCCGAAATAGCTCCCGCCCAGAGAAGCAAAGTTACTCTACTATCCCCGACCCTCAGTACAAAGACCCAGGCCGAGAAGCCTATAGGCAAGGGTAGAACTGTAACTCCCCCTCACATTTCAGACAAATGCGTCCTAAATACATGGTTCCACTCCCCTCCCAATTTCCCCCGCCCGCCCCCATTCATACCTTGTGGGCGCCAAATCACCTTCTCCCCGGGAAGCTCCCTTCTCCCGAGCCGCGAAACCTCAGCCCCACCTCCATGGCGCCCCCCACCGCACCAATTTCACAGCCGCCCTCCTCCCTAATGCCGGAGACATTGTCCATTTGCCGTCGTGCACTGGGTCGTGTGCCTCTTACTCCGTGCTGCTAGTGCTGCCTCGACAACGGCCGCGTGAATCATACTGGAGCCGATTCACCCCCGCCGTTGTTCACGGTGTCGGAGCGGCTCCAACTTCGGATCCGTCCAGAGTCCTGGCGCTGCTTCGGCGTAGCCGTCGATCGTCGCGACATCGCTCTTTCCCTATCGCCGGTCGCCACCGCAACCGCGCCGGCCTCACCGACTCGGCAGCTGAACCTGCCTACTTCACCATGCCGCCAGATAGGTCGCACCCTCATCTCAAATCACTTTATTTAGGCAATAGTTGTCTGAATTTTTATTCTGGGCTAATTGATTTGCAATGGGAAGCAGCACCCCTCGAGGCGGCGGAGCTCCTAGGCTGCCGGTTGGCTGGTGTCTAACGTAAGGGTGCGGGGCCACAAGTTCGCCGCGGAAGCAGATCTTATATGGCTATCTTTTAGAGTTGCATGGGTTGAAGGTACTGCCGCCGCCGGATCTGGATGACGGGGAGTGTCGGTGTCAAAACCGGCGGATCTCGGGTAGGCGGTCCCGAACTGTGCGTCTAGGCCGGATGGTAATAGGAGGCAAGGGACACGAAGTTTTACCCAGGCTCGGGCCCTCTCGATGAAGGTAAAACCCTACGTCCTGCTTGATTAATATTGATGAGATGGGTAGTACAAGAGTAGATCTACCGATGATATGGGTAGTACAAGAGTAGATGTACCACGAGATCGAAGAGGCTAAACCCTAGAAGCTAGCCTATGGTATGATTGTTGATGTGTATGTTGGCCTATGGACTAAAACCCTCCGGTTTATATAGACACCGGAGAGGGTTAGGGTTACACAAAGTCGGTTACAATGGTAGGAGATCTGCATATCCGTATCGCCAAGCTTGCCTTCCACGCCAAGGAAAGTCCCTTCCGGACACGGGACAAAGTCTTCAATCTTGTATCTTCATAGTCTAGGAGTCCGGCTGAAGGTATAGTCCGGCTATCCGGACACCCCCTAATCCAGGACTCCCTCAGTAGCCCCTAAACCAGGCTTCAATGACGACGAGTCTGGCGCGCAGATTGTCTTCGGCATTGCAAGGCGGGTTCCTCCTCCAAGTACTTCATAGAAGTTTTTGAACACAAAGATAGTGTCCGGCTCTGCAAAATAAGTTTCCACATATTGCCATAGAGAGAATAATATTTACACCAATCTAATCTGCTGACGTATTCCGTAGCGTGACACACCATAGCCAAGCCTTTATCCGAGTCGTTTCATTATCCCACCTCAGCGCGTCATGCGAGGCGGTTTCCTTGGCACGTCTTGTTAAAGCAGAGACCGTGTCCCCTTATCCCGGGATTCTCATCAATACGGGCGTGGGTAACCCAACCGCTTCTAGGACTCCTAGATTATAGGCAAGTCCAAACGGACATGGAGAGGACGCTTGATATCCACCCTCTTTATAAAGGGACAAGGCTTTTGTTTTTCCCTGCCGTGCTCAATCGAATCCTTCCCCCGCCTCAAGCTCAAACACCAAAAGTTTACGTCAGGTGCTCCGAACCTTCAGTCATGTCCGGATCTAGCCTTCAAGGCCGATGGGTGCCTTCCTCCGTCACGGAAGAAGACATCAAAAAGTTGAGGGAGGCCAGATATCTGACCGCCGAGATTTTGCATCGGCTGCCTCCCCGGGGCAGGCCGTCCCCTCCCCCGAACCCAACGAGAGCGTCGTGTTCGTCTCCCACTTCCTCCGAGGTCTAGGCCTTGCTCTGGATCCATTCGTCAGGGGCTTGATGTTTTACTACGGGCTAGATTTCCATGATCTAGCTCTAGACTCCTTTCTTCATATCACTGCATTTATCATCGTATGCGAGGCCTTCCTCCGGGTTACCCCTCACTTTGGCCTATGGCTCAAGACCTTTGAAGTAAAGCCGAAGATGATCGAGGGGCAACAGGCAGCGTGTGGAGGTGCCTCAATATGCCAGATGACAGGAGCTTCATGGCCCAAAGGTTCCATTCCAGAGGTGTTTGAATTGTGGCAACAGGAGTGGTTCTACATCATGGCTCCTAGAAGTGCCAAGTGGGCGACCGCCCCCATTTTCCGCTCAGGCCCTCCACCACAACTGATGTCATGGATTAGCAGAGGACTAAGCTGGGGTCCAGCCAAGGATGTGCCCATATTGCAAAGCCGCATTCGAGATCTCTTGAATGGAGATTTCAGTTTGGTTGCGGTAATACAAGTTATGCTGGTCCGTCAAGTCCAGCCCTGCAAACGCCGGCCCCTTCGCTTGTGGGAGTTCAATCCCGAGGGACCGCGTGCCATTCAAAATTTCCTTGGCCTGGCGCACGAGGAGATGTACAAGTCATTCTTCGGACCTCAGGTAGAGTGTCCGGAAATCACCGAGGACGTGGGCCTGAGAAGTAACCGCACCGCCGAATAGGTAAGGAATCTTCCGGCCGAACATACAATCTCTCATTTGTTACAAAGTTATCTCTGAGAGTTCGCTTATTGACCAGGACTGGCTAACAAAGGCGAAGTTGATTCGGTGTTCGGCCCCCTCCCCGAGGGTTTGGAAAATCCGGTATTGGAAAAGATGCTCCAGACCGCACCTTGCCCGGAGCCCTTGAAGGAAGATACCGTGGAGGATAATACGGGCGGACGCGGGTCCCCAACGCTGCCCATTCTAACCGAGGGAGTGAGCGTCTCCATGAAGGAAGACGACTAGAAGAGGAAAAGGACCGCGCCCGGGGATTCGGAAGCCGGAGCTTCCAAACGGGAGAAGGAGTCTCCCACAGAGGGTCCTACCCTGGGGGGCGATGTTGCCGCACAAAGTCCGCGGGGGGATCAATTCTCCCGCGAGTCGTAAGTGACCTGAAATACTTTGATAGTACAGATATGCCATCTTTTTCTTCTGAGAAAATAACCACCGCATATATCTTTGCAGTTTGGGCCTTAGCCCCTCTCAAATGAGCTCGTCTTTGGGGGATCTTCTTCCAGAGATGATGGAGAGTGAAACGCCTCCTCTGGACTCCTCCACTCCAGAAGCGGGCGACCTTGAAGTGTCGTGGCGGAGGGCCTCTCCGAGTCCGGTGAGGCCAGAAGATAATCCCATTGACCCCTGAAGCTCCCAGTGTCCGGCTCCCGAAGAGAGCAGACAAAAGAGTCCGGCACCGTCTAGTGTGCGATCGGATGTTCTGAGGGAGTTGGTGGGGCGAGCGGCCATCTTAGATAAACACCGGGTGCTGATGAATATGGTGATGGAGAGGATATCGTCCGCCGAAAGCGGATTGCATGAAGCTTTTATGAGTCTACTGACAGGCTTTGAGGTACATAAAAGAATGTATGATAGTCCTGCACATGCTAGGTGTGCCCTATGTAGATAGTAGCCCCTGAGACTCTGGTTGTCATCGGAAACGATGACGAACAGAGGATCATATTCCCAGGTAATAACCATACTGCCTCTATGTGCAGGTGATGGAAGCTCCGGTGGCTAGCCGGACTAGCGAGTTTGCCCATTTAGAACGGCAGTTGGATGCGGCAGACGCCGACATCGAGCTTGTTAACAAAAGGCTTGACGAGGCACAGGGTAAGTGTCCTTATCTGGTAAACGCCACATAGGAAGAGCAGCATGATGCCAGTATCTTTAACATGTTGTGACTGCAGATGGAGCTGCCACTATTGAAGCCTTGCGGGCAGAACTTGCCCGAGCCAAGGAACAAGCAAGGTTGGGTAATGCGGCTGCTTCAAAGGCGGCCGAAGAGTTAAAAGCCGAGAAGGCCGCGCATGGCGAGAGCCGGGACAAGATGGCCAAGATGGCCATATAATTAAAAGCCGCCGCCAACCGTTGCTGGGTTCTCGAAAAGGAAAACCAAGCGAAGGCATCGGACCTTGAGAAGGCTGCTGCGACGAGAAAGGACCTCCGCTCTGCTATGAGGGCAAAGAAGGAGGAGCTGCGGGAAGCCGGGGATATTGTAGCTGGGAAATCCTTTATGTTGCGGAGGAAGTTCGGAGATCCACGATATGCCCCTCTGGATCGGCTGTGGAGTTCGGAGGATGTATATATGGATTTGGCGGCGAGTGTTGCCGATGCAGCCAAGTATTTCCAGGGTCAGACAGACCGTGAAGTAGACTGGCTATTTTGGAGACAATTCCATTCTCCCAAACGTCCGCTTTCATTGAGTGACCAATTAGCCGAATGGGCCGAACTAAATAGGTTGTCCGGACTCTCCATGAGGTCTGTTGTGGATCAGCTATGGCTGGAAAGGTCAAAACCGAACAGCTATTTCGGCTTGGTGCAGCAGTTCCTTGATGTTGTGCCGCGCATTAATGCGATGAAGAGGTCGGCGTGCATAGAGGGCGCACGAATGGCCTTTGCCCGTGTTAAAGCATACTGGGCGGAGATGGATGCTACCACTGTTGCAGCGCGGGATTCGGCCATAGGTCGAAGGGTTGCTGAGCACTACTTTGAATAAGTTCTTGAGGGTGCTCGTTTGATAGAGACCCAGTGCTCAAAAAATATTATGTTTGAGTGATATGTAATCTCATTGTAAGCGAAATGCTTTTATAAACTTTTATAAGACTATTTTATACTTTTGCCTGAAAGTAATATGATGCCTCCTGAGCGGCCGTTTATGTATACATGTGTATAACCTGAAAGATTGCAGCTGTCGGCTTCAACCCTCACGCATATAATGCGGAGGTGCTCGCAAAAACACGTGTTCACACTTAACCCAACGTATTGGTCCTATTAAGGAGGTGATAGCGGAGCGAGCGAGGCAACCGGACTATAATGCTTTAGCACTTTCACTTAGCCATAGGAGTTTGACAGCGGGGCTACTAGATAGCCCCTGGTGGCTCCGCACTCTCCTGATCCCGGGGTGCGTACATGCCTGGCCGGGAAATGGCCCTTCGTTAATGCGGAGGAATTCTAACATTCTGATAGGTCATCGAGTGCTTGACCAGTCTCACGCTATATCATGACAGTCAGTTTTCGGCTTTCTCTACTGAGGTGCTCGTCCGGATGAACCAGGGCACAATCGTAGTAGTTCTCCTGGTGCTACCTTAGCCGGTAAAGCAGAACGTAAGGCACCAAAACACAGGAGCCGGGCAAACCCAACATTTGACCAAAGACAATGATTCGGAGTTGATGCATATAAGGCCGAACTCGCGACGCCAAACACTCCCTAAGGTATTTGGTCTTAGTGGTATAAACCGGGCCTAAATAATGGCCTTTGTAAGAAGCCCCTTCTGTCCAGGTACATGCATTGTTCTGGCGTGGCCACATGCCAAGACGTCAGCATCCTTCGGTGGATATGTATCAACAAGAGACAGTAAAAAAAGGTTTATGCAGGGTCTTAATCTAAAAAGAATCCTTGGAACGGGTCCCTGCACGTCTGCGCCTGTGTCTCCATTGTGCCGTATCTTGGACGGGTGTAGCACGATGATCGTCTGTAAAAGAGAGGAATTTAGGTGAAAAAGTTGTCGTGCAAAAAGATAGTTTAAAGAAACCATGCATAATTCAAGATGAGAAGAAATTGCCACTTGTCTGCGCGCTTGAGCCCTTGTATTGACAAATAGAGGTGTGACCATTTATTCGATATAAGTAGCGGCACCGGACTCGATTAGTTGTGTCTAAGGTCTTGACGACCTATTGGATGCTTTTGCTGGTCCGGGCGCCTTTAGTGTGCGGCTGCCAAGGCAGCCTCACTCTCTTCGGCGCGCAGAGATCGCTTGATATTTTCGTGCACTGTAATGATGCCACGTGGACCGGGCATCTTGAGTGTGAGGGAGGCGTATTGTGGTATTGCATTAAAGCGAGCAAAAGCTTCGTGTCCGAGCAGTGCTTGATAGCCACTTTGAAACGGAGCGATGTGGAAAGGTAAATGCTCACGACAGAAGTTATCGGGGGAGCTGAATATAACTTGTAGTAGGAGGGAGCCCGTACAACGAGCCCCTGGGCCTGGCGTTACTCCTTTAAAGGTAGTATTGCTATGGCAAATTTGTGTTGGGTCTAACCCCATCCCGCGAATTGTATCCTGATATATTAGGTTTAGGCTACTGCCGCCATCCATCAAGACTCGTGTGAAGTGATATCCGCCAATTACTGGGTCTAATACCAGGGCAGCCCATCCTGCGTGCCGGATACTTGCTGAGTAATCGCGATGGTCGAAAGTGATCGGTTGAGACGACCAGTGGCAGGACTTCGCGGTGACAGGCACTTGGGTATATTTTTCTGGGAGTGCCGCGTTGTTTTTCCCTTGATCACGTGTAACACGTTTACTGTTTTGACTTCTGGTGGAAATTTCTTTTGTTCCCCGTGTCTTGCTTGGGGGGCTCGTCCTCGTCTTCACTTGGTGTATCCTCCCCCTTGTGTACGGCGTTGAGCTTGCCGGACTGCTTGAAGACCCAACATTCTCTGTAGGTATGATTAGCAGGTTTACCGGGGTACTATGGATCTGACATACTTGGTCCAGAATTTTGTTGAGGCTGGACAGTTCATCCCTGGTGCCTTTAGGGGGTGGCTTTTGACCTGACCGAGAGCTTTTGAATCCGGCATTTACTGTCGTGCCCTTCGTGCTATCTTCTTTATTCCGGCGTTTGTTATTGCTGTTGCACCGTGATTTCCCGTTTCCATCTCCAACTTCAGATGTACTGGGGTCGCTGGTGCTACATCTGGCTAGCCAGCTGTCCTCACCCGCGCAAAAGCGGGTCATGAGGTTTGTTAATGCGGCCATCATTCTCGGCTTATTTTGGCCGAGGTGTCTGACGAGCCATTCGTCACGGACGCTATGCTTGAAAGATGCCAAGGCTTCAGCGTCCAGACAGTCGAGAATCTGGTTCTTTTTAGTAAGAAACATGTTCCAAAGCTTTCAGGCTGACTCTCCGGGCTGTTGAGTTATATGACTCAAATCGTCCGCATCCGGAGGTCAGACATAAGTCCCTTGAAAATTTGCCCGAAAGGTGTCTTCGAGCTCTTCCCAACTTCCAATGGAGCTTTTGGGGAGGCCTTTGAGCCACTGACGAGCTGGCCCTTTGAGCTTGAGGGGTAAGTACTTGATGGCGTGGAGATCATCTCCTCGAGCCATATGGATGTGAAGGATGTAGTCCTCAATCCAGACCCCAGGGTCTGTTGTTCCATCGTATGCCTCTATGTTTACGGGCTTGAATCCCTCTGGAAATTCGTGGTCCACCACCTCATCGGTGAAACATAGGGGGTGTGCAGCACCCCTGTAGCTGGGGGTACCGCGTTGTTCGGATGTTTGTTGTGTTGCATTGTATGCTGGGGCGCGCTTGCGTGGTCCATAGATGGATCTTGTTGCGCCGTCCATTGGGTGCGAGCCCTCGCATGGGTCGCGTATTGCATTGTGAGCAGCGTTGTATGCCGCTCTGTGTTGGTAGAGGGGTCGTCTATCCGACCAGGTGGCTACTTTGATATTTGGTTGTGGGGGGTCTGAGGCCTCCTCATCGAATTCGGGTAGCAGCTTCCGCTTTGGGTAGCTCTTGGAGAGGCGATTGTCGCCGTACCTTGCTGCAGTGTTGAGTATTTTACTCCATCTGATTTGGAGTGTGTCTTGCGCAGCCTTGAGCCTTTGCTTCTGCTTTTTAAGACTCCTCGCGGTGGCAACAAGCCTTTTACGGGCAGTCTGCTGCTCCGGGTGCCTGTCCAGCGTTATGTCGTCCGGACCATTATCCTTGATAGGATTTGTTTGTTCGGTTTGATTATCCGGATTGCCATTGTCCGACAGCAGTTCGCCCTGCTCCAGCGCTGGGTCTGTGTGATCTCTATTTCTGTCAAGGCGGGATTTGGGGCGGCGCTTGCGTCGCTGCTTTGGCTACTTTTCGAGGGAACAAGCCTTCGGTGCGTCCTTCCGCTCCTCGTCGTCATCTTTTGGTGCGTCCACCATGTATACGTCATATGACGAGGTGGCGTTCCAGGGCCCAATAGGCGTTGTTTCTTCATCGTTTCCTTCATCGGTGTCCATACCGTCGATGTTTTCAGAGTCGAAGTCGAGCATGTCGGTTAAATCGTCGACAGTGGCTACAAGGTGGGTGGTGGGTGGGCTTTGAATTTCTTCATCGTCCGTATCCCAATCTTGTTGACCGTAGTCCAGCACGGCTATCCTGATAAAGAGAGAGACTTTAGTGATTTCATAATATCGCCAAAGGCGAGTGCTGAAAGATGTCCGCGGCAGTAAACTCCATGATCAGCACCCAATCGGATTCGATCGGCAGAGGCGCGAATGGTTCAGAGTCCGGAGGGGAGTCCGTCTCCTTAGAATCACGAGTTTCACGGAGTGCGGGGCTGGTATTCGGCTCGATCACCGTTAGGATCGCAGCCCCCGAGGCGGCATCCAACCACCCATCCTCGATCGGTGCAGTTGGCTCCGAATTAAGGGTCGAAGCCGATGCGGGTGCGGCCTCCAGGGCACTGTTCGGCGGCAGAGCTAGATCATGCTCGTCGTGACCGTGCGGCGCGCTCGGCAGTGGCTCGAATCCGTCGAAGATCGAGTCCCCGGGGATGTCGGCCGTGTAGTTTAAACTTCCAAATCTGACCCAATGGCTAGGGGCATAGCTTTCGATCTGCTTCAGATGGCCAAGTGAATTGGCCCGCAGTGCGAAGCCGCCAAAGACGAAGACCTGTCCGGGGAGGAAGGTCTCACCATGGACTGCATCGCCATTGATGATCGTAGGAGCCATCAAGCCTGACGGCGATGACACAAAGGAACTCTCAATGAAAGCACCAATGTAGGTGTCAAAACCGGCGGATCTCGGGTAGGGGGTCCCGAACTGTGCGTCTAGGCCGGATGGTAACAGGAGGCAAGGGACACGAAGTTTTACCCAGGTTCGGGCCCTCTCGATGGAGGTAAAACCCTACGTCCTGCTTGATTAATATTGATGATATGGGTAGTACAAGAGTACATCTACCACGAGATCGAAGAGGCTAAACCCTAGAAGCTAGCCTATGGTATGATTGTTGATGTGTATGTTGGCCTACGGACTAAAACCCTCCGGTTTATATAGACACCGGAGAGGGTTAGGGTTACACAAAGTCGGTTACAATGGTAGGAGATCTGCATATCCGTATCACCAAGCTTGCCTTCCATGCCAAGGAAAGTCCCTTCCGGACACGGGACGAAGTCTTCAATCTGGTATCTTCATAGTCTAGGAGTCCGGCTGAAGGTATAGTCCGGCTATCCGAACACCCCCTAATCCAGGACTCCCTCAGGGAGTCTTTGTGGATTGGCCCGGGGGCGGCGCAACCACGGCAGTGCAGTGGGGCGGGGAGCGGGGTTTTGGCCGGGGCCACGGACGGTGGAGGTAGGCTGCTCTGCCGTTAGTCGCTGGCTCTTCGGGGAAGATTCCGAATAGTGTCAGCCGGGAGGCACAAGACGGCCAGCCATCCGGCGTAGATCGGACAGTAGCAAAATAAAATAAAATCGTGTGACCCCAATTTAGTCTTCAGTCAACAGACGTGTGACCACTCTCGTACCTTGTTGTTGATCTCTTAGTGTATTTCTTCAGATCAAAGAGATATGTCATTCTTAACATTATGCGTTATCTGCATTTGCAGACACACCGTCTTCCGACTCACCGCAGCTGCTCCAACAAGGGAAGCATACACCAGAAGGGAGCTATAGTCCCCACTCAACAGTTCCCTGCATCGAATGCGCGTGCCCGACATGCACGGCCATAACAACTGCAGGGCCATCGACAAGTCAGCACATGATGCTCACTCCTATGGATGGCAGCCAGATAGGTTGTACCCTCATCTTACTTGTGCGCAACATTTATGGCTTTGTTATTCATCTAAGCATGGAAAATAGATCATCACATTTCACTGTATATTCATGCTGATCTCTTACGGGTCTTGTCCAGGAGTTAACGTTGTTCCATAGTTCAGCTAAGATACTTGTTCTTTAGATAACACTGTTCCATAGTTATCATCCATCAGCCAATGCTATCCCACAGGCTGGTGATTATAGTACTATACCACTTCTAGTATTTCCTATGTTGTTCTTTAATACTTTTGTGTGCCATCTAGTTAATCTCGAGTACAAACGATACATATTATGTAGCTTTCATCTGTGTTCTCCCTTTAGTTTATGAGACATGTTGCTGCTAGTTAACCCCAGTCCTACTATTTATGTCGTCTCCTACAGGCACTCATTACATAAATCTAACTACTAGTTGTCTTCCATGCATGTCAGATATAATTGCACACACTGATATATCCACAATAACCTCACGGAGCAATGTAAAGGCCAATAAACTTGATGTCAATGATACCCAATATGATGGAACATGTAAAGGCAGTTCTTCAGAAGACTTGCAGAAAGATGATGAATCCTCTTCACCCCACAAGGTCCTTGCTCTAACTTGGCCTGTGATATGGGTACAACATGCATATAATGTCTTGGAGTGTATCTACTCTGTTGCAATGCCATGTGCTTAGCATGCTGATCATGCATGTAAATATGCCATGCCTTCCTGTTTTTCAGTACATATTCCATTCATGATAACATGTTTTCAAATTCAAGTACTGTCATTCTACTCTATCGCAATGTGATCTTCTTAATTTAGACATCATGCTTCTAAATATCTTATGCATTGTTATTCATCAGTATGTACTTCATCTGTCTACCATACCATGTTTTTTACATTGAAGTGTTGTTCTAGTGCTCTATTGCAATGCCATCTTATTTTCCCAATCATACATGTGTATGTTGCCTTAGTTATTTCTGTACGTATTCCGCTAGCATACAGTTTTACATTCAACTAGTTTTTTTTATGTGTTGTCCTGTCGTATCCCTAGCTCTTACACCATACTCCCTCCGTCCGGATTACATGTTGCCGAAATGGATAAAAAAGGATGTATCTAGAACTGAAGTATGCCTAGACCCATCCATTTTTTTCCGGATGGAGGGAATACATGTCAATATGTCATGCCTTTCTATTCTTCAGTACCTATTCCATCTCTCTGCTGTCGCATGTTTTATAATTAAAGCACCATTCTTCTATACAAGGCATGCAAGGGGAAGACGACTATGTTAGAATCTGAAGGGTTACAAACAAGGCCTTTGCAAAAGATCCAAACGCCAGGAGATAATAAACCAACTCCAGTTTTTATAGATACTGCTCCAGCACAGAGAAACCCAACTCCTACTGATAATAAGCAGATTCCAGTGGCCAAAGAACTAGTCCGCTCCAGTCCAGCAAAAATATGTCAACTCAATTCTAAGAAGTGTGTGTGTATCCTTGCATCATGAAATTTTATAGCATGCTGATCATATTTTATACATGTTTCTTACCCATCTCTCTTTTAGAAAATAAGCTTAACAGATAGAAGATTTTCTGCAATGGTATCGTTTATGAGGAAAGATTCTTACAGGAATTCTCTGTGCTCCAATGTAGATGTAAGTACCTGTTGTATATCACTATATTTTTACATCAGCATGTATTTTGTTAATTGGCGTGAATCCAACCTTTATCTGATCTAAATTTAGTTGTAGCAAAATGTATGATTAAAGGCCACAATGTTGATTTTTGCAAGAAAAACTGCCTGGTAGTTTTGCATCCTGAGCTGCATGAGTGTACTATCTCATATCAGTGGGTTTGAATACTTTGGTTCTGCATTGGGTTTTTCAGTGTTTTTTTACTGTGTTGTCCTGTTGTATCCCTGGCTCTTACATCATACTCCCTCCGTCCGGATTAAATGTCGCAGAAATGGATAAAACTGGATGTATCTAGAACTGAAATACACCTAGACCCATCCATTTATTTCCGGATGGAGTGAATACATGTCAATATGTCATGCCTTTCTATTCTTCAGTACCTATTCCATCTCTGCTGTAGCATGTTTTATAACCGAATCACCATTCTTCTATATAAGGCATGCAAGGGGAAGATGGCTATGTTAGAATCTGAAGAGTTACAAACCAGTTCTTTGCAAAAGATCCAAATGCCAGGAGATAATAAACCAACTCCATTTTTCATAGATACTGCTCCAGCATAGAGAAACCCAACTCCCACTGATAATAAGCAGATTCCAGTGGCCAAAGAACTAGTCCGCTCCAGTCCAGCAAAAGAATGTCAACTCCATTCTAAGAAGCATGTGCGTATCCTTGCATCATGAAATTTTATAGCATTCTGATCATATTTTCTACATGTTTCTTACCCGTCTCTCTTTTTAGAAAATAAGGTTAAACAATACAAGACTTCCTCCATTAGGATCGTATTCGAGGAAAATATCTTGCGGGAATTCTTTGTGCTCCAGTGCTGATGTAAGTACCTGTTGTATATCACTATATTTTTACATTAGCATGTATTTTGTTAATCGGCGTGAATCTAACCTTTATCTGATCTAAAATTAGTTGTAGCAAAATGTTAAAGGCGCCAATGTTGATTTTTGTAAGGAAAACTGCCTGGTAGTTTTGCGTACTGAGCTGCATGGATGTGCTATCTCATATCACGCACATTACTGAATTGTAGTGCTTCTCTGGTTGCCCATTCATTCATTGTGTCAATGTTGCTTTCGTATTACCTTACCTGGCTGATGATAGTTGTGTCATATTGTGTTAATTTGGTGTAGGCTAGTTGCCCAAACGTTCGTTATGTCAATGTTGCTTTCCTATTATCTGACTTGGCCAATGATAGCAATGCTAGTGTGTTAATTTTGTGCAAGCTGCTGAAGATAAGAAGACAAACTCTGAAAACAGCAAGGCAACCCCATTGTTTCTTTCCAGTAAATCTAGGCCAGGTAATATGGCAATAACTCATGATTAATCTGTTTGGTTCCCATCCTAATTTATGTTATGATGCAGTGGTCAAGACACTCTCCACTATCAATAATACAAGCCTACCAAAATCACCATCTGAATCTGTTCGGTATCCTCTGTCTCGAATGAAACAGAATAAATGTATGTTTGTGAACCAATTAATGGCTGAAGCAATGATGGAAATGGTGGATGAATCAGAGGTGCAGAGTCGTGCGACACAACAACTGATCAATGTTTTCAGAGACAGTGTGGCAAAGCAGCAAGAACTTGCCCACATGCTTATGGGCGTCATCTGTGCTGAGGTTGCAGATTGTGACGTTGTAGATGGTTAGGTTCTGCTCATTTATTTGCACTGGCATCAATCTTTGATTGCCCAGTGGATGTAATTTCCTGTAATATATTCTGGATGTGCAACGTTATTCCCTGTATGTCGTACCTTTGCTCGTCGTAATGGGCTCAAATTATCTAATTTGGCCTAAAGACATGAACGAACTTTAGTGGCCCCATTAAGTTAATGGGCCGTTACTAGGCCGGAAGTTAATGGTCGGCCCTCTTACCTCCCGGGTCGTTAACAGGCCGACATCAAAGCGGGCAATAGGTGGCCCCAATTTATTTCACGGGCCGTTAACAGGCCGTTACTAAGTTTGGGCTACATATGGCCCAACTATACTGTAGGCCTTTAGCAGGCCGAAAGAGACATCGGCTTGTATTGGACCATGAAGAGCATGGGCTGCTAAGAGGCCGAAAGTCAGGTCGTATTGTAAATGGCCCAACTGTGTTGTGGGCCTTTAGCAGGCCGAAAGAGAAACCGGGCTGGTATTGGACCATGAAGGGCATGGGCCGTTAAGAGGCCAAAACTAAGGTCCGACTACAAATGGCCCAACTCATTTATGGTCCGTTAACAGGCCGAGAGGCACACAGGGCCTGGAATTGGCCCAACACTTAAATGGGTCGCTAAAAGGCCAAAACTCAGGTCCGACTACAATTCGCCCAACTGATTTATGGGCTGTCAACAGGCTGAAAGTGACACCGGGCCAAAAATTGGCCCAACACTTAAATGGGCCGCTAAAATGCCGAAACTCAAGTCCGACTACAAATGGCCCATCAGATTTATGGGCCGTCAACAGGCTAAAAGACACACCGGGCCGGAAATTAGCCCAACATTTAAATGGGTCGCTAAAAGGCCGAAAGATGTACATCCTGAAAATTAGCCCATCCATTAAATGGGTCGCTAAGAGGCTGAAATCTCATCGGGCCGATATTGAGCCCAAATATATAGCGGGCAGTTAACGGGCTCGAACTGACGATGGGCTGCAATGATGCCAAATCTTTAACGGGCCGAATTGGCACATCTCGTATGGGCCATGGGCTTAAATGGACCTGACACAAGTAAGCCTTATATGGGCCGGCCTGCTAATTTGTATTGGGCCGGCCTTTTTCACCGGAATGGGACACTATTAGGTCATGCCACGTGTCGACCTATCATAGGCGCCTCCTGTCCAATGAGTGGATGACATCTGTCCCAACGATGAGCCGACACATGTTTCCTCTAGCCAATGATGATTTTACACGTGGAAAATCCCCATTGGTCAGGGTTGTTAACAGGTTATCGGATCCAAAACCCGACCCGATAGCTTAACGGTGTTCCGTTACGGTGGATGCCACGTGTCGGTCACCCTTGACGAAAGCACTTCTGTGACGCGCGATTTATCGTCATGGAAGTGGACACTTCCGTGGTGATAATTTTGGTAATATCATGGAACACTTCTACGACAGCACAGGTATGGCTATCTTGATTCTGTCATAAATTTGTCATGGATGTACATGCATGACAAAAAACGCGACCTACTATGACAAACACGTATCATCACGGAAGTGTATTTTTTTGTAGTGATGAGGGTACGTTGACACACTCTCCCCTCTCATTACTATGCATCACCATGATCCTGTGTGTGTAGGAAAATTTTGAAATTACGACGTTCCCCAACAGTGGTATCAGAGCCTGGTTTTATGCGTAGATATTATATGCACGAGTAGAACACAAGTGAGTTGTGGGCGATACAAGTCATACTGCTTACCAGCATGTCATACTTTGGTTCGACGGTATTGTTGGATGAAGCGGCCCGGACCGACATTACGCGTACGCTTACGCGAGACTAGTTCTACCGACGTGCTTTGCACACAGGTGGCTGGAGGGTGTTAGTTTCTCCAACTTTAGTTGAACCGAGTGTGGCTACGCCCGGTCCATGAGAAGGTTAAAACATCACTAACTTGACAAATTATCATTGTGGTTTTGATGCATAGGTAAGAATGGTTCTTGCTCAGCCCGTAGCAGCCACGTAAAACTTGCAACAACAAAGTAGAGGACTTCTAACTTGTTTTTGCAGGGCATGTTGTGATGTGATATGGTCAAGACATGATACTATATTTATTGTATGAGATGATCATGTTTTGTAACGGAGTTATCGGCAACTGGCAGGAGCCATATGGTTCTCGCTTTATTGTATGCAATGCAATCGCCCTGTAATTGCTTTACTTTATCACTAAGTGGTAGCGATAGTCCTAGAAGCAATAGTTGGCGAGACGATAACGATGTTGCGATGGAAATCAAGGTGTCGCGCCGGTGACGATGGTGATCATGACGGTGCTTTGGAGATGGAGATCACAAGCACAAGATGATGATCGCCATATCATATCACTTATATTGATTGCATGTGATGTTTATCTTTTATGCATCTTATTTTGCTTTGTTTTACGGTAGCATTATAAGATGATCTCTCACTAAATTTCAAGATAAAAGTGTTCTCCTTGAGTATGCACCATTGCAAAAGTTTGTCGTGCCGAGACACCATGTGATGATCGGGTGTGATAAGCTCTACGTTCATCTACAACGGGTGCAAGCCGGTTTTGCACACACAGAATACTCAGGTTAAACTTGAAGAGCCTAGCATATGAAGATATGGCCTCGGAACACTGAGACCGAAAGGTCGAGCGTGAATCATATAGTAGATATGATCAACATAATGATGTTCACCATTGAAAACTACTCCATCTCACGTGATGATCGGACATGGTTTAGTTGATTTGGATCACGTGATCACTTAGATGATTAGAGAGATGTCTATCTAAGTGGGAGTTCTTAAGTAATATGATTAATTGAACTTAAATTTATCATGAACTTAGTACCTGATAGTATTTTGCTTGTCTATGTTGATTGTAGATAGATGGCCCGTGCTGTTGTTCCGTTAAATTTTAATGCGTTCCTTGAGAAAGCAAAGTTAAAAGATAATGGTAGCAATTACACGGACTGGGTCCGTAACTTGAGGATTATCCTCATTGCTGCATAGAAGAATTACGTCCTGGAAGCACCGCTGGGTGCCAGGCCTGCTGTAGATGTTGCTGATGACGGTAAGAACGTCTGGCAGAGTAAAGCTTATGACTACTCGATAGTTCAGTGTGCCATGCTTTACGACTTAGAACCGGGACTTCAACAACGTTTTGAACGTCATGGAGCATATGAGATGTTCCAGGAGTTGAAGTTAATATTTCAAGCAAATGCCTGGATTGAGAGATATGAAGTCTCCAATAAGTTCTATAGCTACAAGATGGAGGAGAATAGTTCTATCAGTGAACATATACTCAAAATGTCTGGGTATCATAATCACTTGACTCAACTAGGAGTTAATCTTCCTGTTGATAGTGTCATTGACAGAGTTCTTCAATCACTGCCACCAAGCTACAAGAGCTACGTGATGAACTATAATATGCAAGGGATGAATAAGACAATTCCCGAGCTCTTCGCAATGCTAAAGGCAGCGGAGGTAGAAATCAAAAAGGAGCATCAAGTGTTGATGGTCAACAAGACCACCAGTTTCAAGAAAAAGGGTAAAGGGAAGAGGAAGGGAAACTTCAAGAAGAAGAACAAACAAGTTGCTGCTCAGGAGAAGAAACCCAAGTCTGGACCTAAGCCTAAGACTGAGTGCTTCTACTACAAACAGACTGGTCACTAGAAGCGGAATTGCCCCAAGTATTTGGCGGATAAGACGGATGGCAAGGTGAACAAAGGTATATGTGATATACATGTTATTGATGTGTACCTTACCAGAGCTCACAGTAGCACCTGGGTATTTGATACTAGTTCTTTTGCTAATATTTGCAACTCGAAACAGGGACTACGGATTAAGCGAAGACTGGCTAAGGACGAGGTGACGATGCGCGTGGAAAATGGTTCCAAAGTCAATGTGATCGCCGTCGGCATGCTACCTCTACATCTACCTTCGGGATTAGTTTTAGACCTAGATAATTGTTATTTGGTGCCAGCGCTAAGCATGAACATTATATCTGGATCTTGTTTGATGTGAGACGGTTATTCATTTCAATCTAAGAATAATGGTTGTTCTATTTATATGAGTAATATCTTTTATGGTCATGCACCCTTGAAGAGTGGTCTATTTTTGTTGAATCTCGATAGTAGTGATACACATATTCATAATGTTGAAGCCAAAAGATGCAGAGTTAATAATGATAGTGCAACTTATTTGTGGCACTACCGTTTGGGTCATATTGGTGTAAAGCGCATGAAGAAACTCCATACTGATGAACTTTTGGAATCACTTGATTATGAATCACTTGGTACTTGCGAACCATGCCTTATGGGCAAGATGACTAAGACGCCATTCTCCAAAACAATGGAGCGAGCAACAGATTTGTTGGAAATCATACTGATGACCCACAAGTATAGGGGATCTATCGTAGTCCTTTCTATAAGTAAGAGTGTCGAACCCAACGAGGAGCAGAAGGAAATGATAAGCGGTTTCCAGCAAGGTATTCTCTGCAAGTACTGAAACAAGTGGTAACAGATAGTTTTGTGATAGGATAATTTGTAACGAGCAACAAGTAACAAAAGTAAATAAGGTGCAGCAAGGTGGCCCAATCCTTTCTAGAGCAAAGGACAAGCCTGGACAAACTCTTATATAGAGAAAAGCGCTCCCGAGGACACATGGGAATATCGTCAAGCTCGTTTTCATCATGCTCATATGATTCGTGTTCGGTACTTTAATAATCTGATATGTGGGTGGACCGATGCTTGGGTGCTGTCCTTACATGGACAAGCATCCCACTTATGATTAACCTCTATTGCAAGCATCTGCAACTACAACAAAAGTATTAAGGTAAACCTAACCATAGCATGAAACATATGGATCCAAATCAGCCCCTTATGAAGCAACGCATAAACTAGGGTTTAAGATTCTGTCACTCTAGCAACCCATCATCTACTTATTACTTCCCAATGCCTTCCTCTAGGCCCAAATAATGGTGAAGTGTCATGTAGTCGACGTTCACATAACACCACTAGAGGAGAGACAACATACATCTCATCAAAATATCGAACGAATACCAAATTCACATGACTACTAATAGCAAGACTTCTCCCATGTCCTCAGGAACAAATGTAACTACTCACAAAGCATGTTCATGTTCATAATCAGAGGGGTATTAATATGCATATAGGATCTGAACATATGATCTTCCACCAATTAAACCAACTAGCATCAACTACAAGGAGTAGTTAACACTACTAGCAACCTACTAGCACCAATCCCGGACTTGGAGACAAGAATTGGATACAAGAGATGAACTAGGGTTTTGAGAGGAGATGGTGCTGATGAAGATGTTGATGGAGATTGCCCTCTCCCGATGAGAGGAGCGTTGGTGATGACGATGGCGATGATTTCCCCCTCCGGGAGGGAAGTTTCCCCGGCAGAACAGCTCTGCCGGAGCCCTAGATTGGATCTGCCAAGGTTCCGCCTCGTGGCGACGGAGTTTCGTTCGAGAAGATGGCTTATTTTTTTCCCATTGAAAGACTTCATATAGCAGAAGATGGCCACCGGAGGGCCACCAGGGGGGCCCACGAGGTAGGGGCGCGCCCAGGGGGTAGGGCGCGCCCCCCACCCTCGTGGGCAGGGTGTGGCCCCCTGGTGAATCTCTTCTGCTGAGTATTTTTTATATATTCTGAAAATGTCTTCCGTGAAGTTCCATGACTTTTGGAACTATGCAGAATAGGTCTCTAATATTTGCTCCTTTTCCATCCCAGAATCCCAGCTGCAGGCATTCTCCCTCTTCATGTAAACCTTGTAAAATAAGAGAGAATAGGCATAAGTATTGTGACATAATGTGTAATAACAGCCCATAATGCAATACATATTGATATAAAAGCATGATGCAAAATGGACGTATCAACTCCCCCAAGCTTAGACCTCGCTTGTCCTCAAGCGAAAAGCCGAAATCGAAAAATATGTCCACATGTTTAGAGATAGAGGTGTCGATAAAAATAAAATACGAACATGAGGGCATCATGATCATTCTTAGAACAGCAACTTACATAATTCTTGTCATATAATTTCTTATGCTAGAGTAATAATTCAATCACAATTTCAAGTATGAATCGTAAACTTCATTGAGAACTAACAAACTATAATCTCAGTCATTGGAGCAATTGCAATTTATCATAACATAGGAAAGAGTCAATGTATAAGAGCTTTTCAGCAAGTCTAATTACTCAACTATCATATAGTCTTTCACAATTGCTGACACTCACGCAATACTTACGGGTACGGAGTTTTAATCAGACACAGAGAAAGATAGGGGCTTATAGTTTTGCCTCCCAACGTTTTACCTCAAGGGTAATGTCAACAATAATAGTTCATGAAAACTTACATCCAATTAGCCATATATACCAGGATCTTTCCAACATACTGTGCTTGCCAAAGGATAAAATGTAAAAAGGAAGGGTGAAGATCACCATGACTCTTAAGCAATGTAGGAGATAAAAGTAAAAGATAAGCCCTTCGCAGAGGGAAGCAGAGGCTGTCATGCGCTTTTATGGTTGGATGCACAAAATCTTAATGCGAAAGAACGTCACTTTATATTGCCACTTGTGATATGGACCTTGATTATGCAGTTTGTCACTTTTATTTCTTCCATATCACACGATCGTATAAAGTTTATTTTCTCCCACACTAATAAGTCATACATATTTAGAGAACAATTTTTATTGCTTGCACCGATGACAACTTACTTAGAGGATCTTACTCAATCCATAGGTAGGTATGGTGGACTCTCATGGCAAAACTGGTTTAAGGGTATTTGGAAGCACAAGTAGTATCTCTACTTGGTGCGATGAATTTGGCTAGCACGAGGGGGAAAGGCAAGCTCAACCATGTTGGAAGATCTATGATAATATAATTTATCTCAGATGTAAGAAAACATAACCCATTACGTTGTCTTCCTTGTCAAACGTCAACTCTTTTAGCATGTCATATTTTAATGAGTGCTCACAATCATAAAAGATGTCCAAGATAGTATATCTATAAGTGAAGACCTCTCTTTCTTTATTACTTCCTATTAATTGCAACGGTGACCAAAACTATGTTTGTCAACCCTCAACAACTTTTATTCATCATACTTTTTCTATGTGAGCTCATTACTTTCCATAAGACTCACATGATCTCTTTGTTTATTTTTATTTCTTTCTCTTTTCTTTTATTCCCTTAGGATCATGGCAAAATAATCAAGCCCTTGACTCAACACTAATCTTTATTATATAGCTCACGAACTCAATTACATAGAGGAATTATAAAGCAAAACTCACAACTAGATCATACTAAGAACTTTTATTCTACTAGATCAAGATATTACCAAAAGGATCAAACTAAGAAAACAGTAAAGATAAAAGTGATGGTGATACGATACCGGGGCACTCCCCCAAGCTTGGCAGTTGCCAAGGGGAGTGCCCATACCCATGTGGTTATGTCTCCTTTGTTGGTGAAGAAGGTGGAGTTGTTGATGATGGATAGTCGCACATTGAGCGTAGGAGGTCTTCTAACTTGCGGATAATGCCCTTGAGTGCGATGATATGCTCCTTCAACAAAATATTTTCATGTGTGAGATACTTATTTTGTATACGATCTAACTCAATCATCTTGAAAGCTTCGATCTGTAGCGACCAGACCTCAAACAGTCTGATCTCTGTGCTCCGGTGTCATCCCTGGATCAGTAATGCTGACACCACACAGTACTCGGAGGATTTATAGCAGAGTAGCAATCACACACTTATTACATCGAGTGTCTCAAAAGAGAACTTATTACAATAAATATGGCTTAAGGCCATCTAATAACGATAACAGCGGAAGGCTTGGAAGATAAGTGAGTCCATCAACTCCAACGGCATCACTGAGTATAGAACCACGACCTAAAAACTCCTTAATCGTCGTCTGAAAAGTCTGCAACATTAACGTTGCAGCCTGAAAACAGGTCAGCACATGGAATATGCTGGCAAGGTAACACATAGAGAGTAATGGAATGCAACAGCTATACTATCTGCATATTTGGCTGGTGGAAAGCTCTATGGTTACAGTTTTTGCGTAAAGCCATTTTTTCCCTACTACAAAGGAATAAAATTTATTTAACTATCATGGTAGTTGTTAAACATTGAGAATGGTTGACAGCATTCTCAATCCCAATTAAGCATCATCATTAAACATAACCCAACAAAATTAATTTAGAGTAACATGTTGAGATTCACATGAAAATCCAAGTACTAGATACTCAAGATGTCCATAACCGAGGACACGGCTAATCATGATTAGTTTGTTACACTCTACAGAGGTTTGCGCACTTTTCCCCACAAGACTCGATCACCTCCGTTTGGTTTCTCGCACTACAGGGTGTTTGAGAAGACGGATGACCGAGACATAGTCTTTCAGAAGCGCTAGCACCTTACGATCGGGTAGACCGTACCACCTATATCCCCTACATCTGCTAGTCTACCACTGTAAGAGTTCGCACAACTTAGTCAACTATGCTAGAGCCCATAATAGCTTGTGGCTGCACACGGAAGTTTCTAGTATGAATAGTCTTATGATCCCTTTGAGCCTGGGTGGCGGTCCAAAAGAAAAACAGGCAAGTCCTGGAATACCCAGGTGCCTCAATCCACCCAGATGTGTGTTTAAGTTGCCACCTTAGATAAACCATTAATTATCAATCTCAGATCTGTCAATGGATTTCACTCACCCAATCCACGTCTACTAGCATAGCATGGCATGATAAGCAAACGTAGAAGTAACTCCCAAAGGTTTGAAAATAAACTGGTAATAGGTACTACCTCATCTACTTCCCATCCCACAATTTAATTAGATCCTAATCATGCAATGTGTGAGGATTAATCTAATGCAATAAAACTGGGTAGTAGAAAAGGTATGATCAAAGTGTTACTTGCCTTGCTGATGATCCGGGAAACCTAGCGATTCGAAGTAACAAGCAGCGCACTCCCGATATTCTATCGCAAACAAACAAATGAGCATACAATAAGTACTCATCTAATGCACAGGTAAAACTCGAATAAGAGATCTAACCAGAAGGTTCAACTTAAGAACTCCGGTTGGCAAAAGAATCAAATCGAACGAAGAAACAAAAGTCAAACGGTGCAAGAAAACAACTTTGTTATAGCAATCTGGATCTAGGGCAATTTTTATAGTAGCAAAATCTTCTTTAGGTTGGTTAAACGGATAGAGGGGTTCGAGACAAATCCCTAGGCGCTTGAATCGCCTGATTCCGATAAACGAGTGAAAAGTTAAATTAAAACGAAAATCAGATCAGAAATCACGATCAGAAAAATCGCGGATTTAATCCGAGAAAATAAAAACGAAGAACAGATTAACGAACGAATGTTCGTTATCTAAAACTAAACGATGAATGTGTTCGTTAAAACGAACGAATCGGTGAATGTTCACTAATTAAGTAAAGCAGAGAAATAAACCGATCTAGGGTTTTGAAAAAAAACGAGGCGGTTTCTAAAAAAACGAACGGCGAACGGCG
>NC_057794.1:283725262-283733358 GCF_018294505.1 Triticum aestivum | reverse complement strand
GGGCGGGGTGAGGTGAGGGCAGCGGGTGGCTTGGTATTTAAGAGAAAGGGGGTGCTGCCTTGGGGAGGGGGTCGGGCGGCGGCGAGGCGGCTCCGGCTCGGACTCCTCCCGAGTCCGGCGGCTGCTCGAGCAGGAGGCGGCGGCGGCTGGGCCGGCCTGGCTCGGCTGGGCCCTTGGCCCAGTCGGGCGCGGGTTTTTTTTAAATATTCCACTCGGAAGAAAAGGAAAAAGAAATACTAAACGGACTCCAAAAATTTCGAAATAAATTTTCACGGCTTTTAAAATCAAGCCTCACAAGGTGAACATTTATTTGGGACCTAAATGCAATTTTGAAAAATGCATTTTTTCCTAATTCAAATAAAACACTGAAAAAACTCTGAAATAAAATCTTATTTGATTTTATTATTAAATCCTCAATATTTCTTTATTTTGGGAAAGTCATTTTATTCCCTCTCTCATATTTTTGTAGTAGAAATAATTGATGATAAAATAAAACCAAATGATCCTATTCTCAAAATTTGAGAGAACTCAAATATGAAAATATCGAAATCCCCAACTCTCTCCGTGGGTCATTGAGTTACGTAGAATTTCTAGGATCAACCAAAATGCAAAAGAAATATGGTATGCATGATGATCTAATGTATAACATTCCAAATTGAAAATTTGGAATGTTACAAACCTACCCCCTTAAGATGAATCTCGCCCTCGAGATTCGGGTTGGCTAGAAAATAGGTGAGGGTGGTCCTTGAACAAATCTTCCTCTCGCTCCCAGGTGGCTTCATCCTCTGAGTGGTGGCTCCACTGGACTTTGCAAAACTTGATAACCTTGCTGCGAGTAAATCGGTTGGTAAACTCGAGGATCTTAACAGGCTTCTCCTGGTAGGTCAAATCGTTATCCAACTGAATAGTTTCCAAAGGCACTGTATCTCTCAACAGTGTGTCAGCCATCTCCGCGTGACACTTCTTCAGCTGAGAAACGTGGAACACATCATGTACTCCTGACAATCCTTCGGGTAATTCCAACTTGTAGGCTACTTCCCCCATACGTTCCAATACTCGATATGGTCCTACAAATCGTGGTGCTAACTTTCCTTTGACTCCAAAACGTTTTGTTCCCCGAAGTGGGGATACTCGAAGATATGCTCTATCTCCAACTTCGTAAACTGTCTCCTTGCGTTTAGAACCCGCATAACTCTTCTGTCTGGACTGGGCTACCTTGAGCCTATCGCGAATCAACTTCACCTTCTGTTCAGACTCTTTAATCAAGTCAGGACCAAACAACTGACGGTCTCCCACTTCGTCCCATGACAACGGTGTCCTGCACCTCCTTCCGTACATGGCTTCGAAAGGGGCCATCTTTAAACTGGTTTGGCAACTGTTGTTGTAAGAGAACTCTGCATATGGCAAATTGTCGTCCCAACTAGATCCATAATCTAGCGCACAAGCTCTCAGCATATCCTCCAAAATCTGATTTACCCTCTCGGTCTGTCCATCTGTCTGTGGATGAAAAGTTGTGCTAAATTCTAGCCTGGTACCCAAAGTTTCATGCAACTGCTTCCAGAACTTTGAGGTAAACTGGGTTCCTCTATCCGATACGATACTCCTTGGAACTCCATGCAGACATACGATCCTGGTCATGTATATCTTTGCCAACTTAGCACTGGTGTAAGTGGTCTTTACTGGGATGAAATGAGCTACTTTCGTCAATCGATCAACTACAACCCAAATTGAGTCATAGCCTGAACGAGTCTTGGGCAATCCCATGATAAAATCCATGCCTAGCTTATCCCACTTCCATTCGGGTATCGGCAATGGTTGTAACAATCCTGTTGGCTTCTGATGCTCTTCTTTTACTCTCTGGCATACATCACAAACTGCTACATACTCCGCTATATCCTTCTTCATTCCGGTCCACCAGAAAATATCCTTCAAATCCAGATACATCTTGGTATTTCCTGGATGAATTGAATATGGTGAATCATGTGCCTCTTGCAAAATCAACTTCCTGATCTCTGGGTCATTGGGCACGTAAACACGGTCTTCAAACCATAGGGTGTCGTGCTCATCCTCACGAAATCCATTAGCTTTTCCTTTGCTTAGTTTCTCTTTTATAGCGGCAATCTCTTTGTCAGCTTTCTGAGCTTCTCTGATTCTATCCATCAAAGTTGACTGAATCTCCAATGCTGCTACATAGCTTCTCAGAACTATTTCCAAACATAGTTTATGAAGATTTTCTGCTAACTCCTTGGGTATTTCTCCCGTCATTAATGTATTGACATGGCTCTTGCGGCTTAATGCGTTAGCTACTACATTAGCCTTTCCAGGGTGATAATGCAATCTCATATCATAATCCTTGATAAGCTCCAGCCATCTCCTTTGTCTGAGATTCAACTCCTTCTGGGTGAAAATGTACTTCAAACTCTTATGATCCGTCTACACCTCACAATGATTACCAACGAGAAAATGTCTCCATGTTTTCAATGCATGCACTACGGCTGCTAACTCCAAATCATGCGTGGCATAATTCAACTCATGAGGCTTCAGTTGTCTTGAGGCATATGAAACAACTCTCCCTTCCTGCATAAGCACTGCTCCAAGTCCTCGACGTGAAGCGTCGCAGTACACCTCATAATCTTTGGTCTGGTCTGGCAAAATCAACACTGGTGAGGTAACCAAGCGTTTCTTCAACTCTTGAAAACTAGCCTCACACTCCTCTGTCCATATGAACTTGGTATCTTTCTTTAACAACTCAGTCATAGGCTTCGTAATCTTTGAGAAATTCTCAATAAATCTCCGGTAGTATCCTGCAAGTCCAAGAAAACTCCGGATCTCTCCAACTATTGTTGGGGCTTCCCACTTGGTCACGGTTTCAACTTTAGCGGGATCTACTGCTATACCTTCTCCGGATATAACGTGTCCGAGGAATCCTACTTCTTTCAACCAAAACTCACATTTGTTGAACTTGGCATATAATTGGTGTTCTCTGAGCTTTACAAGTACCAAACGCAAATGCTCCTTATGCTCCTCTTCATTCTTCGAATAAACCAGGATATCATCAATGAACACTACGACGAACTTATCCAAAAACTCCATAAACACTTTGTTCATCATGTTCATAAAATAGGCAGGTGCATTAGTCAGACCAAATGACATAACGGTATACTCATACAGCCCATACCTGGTAGTAAAAGCTGTCTTCGGAATATCCTGTTCTCGAATCTTCAACTGTGGTATCCTGATCGTAGATCGATCTTGGAAAATACCTTCGCTCCTTGCAATCGATCAAACAGATCGTTGATCATTGGTAGTGGGTACTTGTTCTTGATCGTTACTTCATTCAATCCTCGATAATCAACAACCATCCTTAATGATCCATCCTTCTTCTCCACTAGAAGTACTGGCGATCCCCAAGGTGAAGAACTTGGGCGAATATATCCCTTATCCAGTAACTCCTTAATCTGCTTCTTAATTTCCACCAAATCCTTTGCTGGCATCCTATATGGTCTCTTTGATATTGGCCCTGTGCCTGGCAATAGCTCAATCAAAAACTCAATATCTCTATCCAGGGGCATGCCTGGCAACTCTTCTGGAAATACATCAGGGAAATCCCTTACCACTGGTACTTCCTCCTGCACAACTCCTGTTAGGCAATTTACTTGAGTCCTCTTTGGCACATGCCGGGATACATACTTGATCCTTCTCCCTTCTGGGGTGGTAAGCAAAATTGACTTACTAGCACATTCAATACTCCCTTCATACTTTGATAACCAATCCATGCCTACCAATCCATGCCTAATATCACATCCAATCCTTGAGATTCCAATACTATTAGGTCTGAGGGAAAAACATAGTTACCAATCCTTAATGGTAACCGATCACACCATAGACTAGCCACATACTCTGCTCCGGGCGAGGTTACTAACATGGGTGACCTAAGGGCTTGGGTTGGTAGGTTATACTTATCCACAAATCCCCTTGAGATGTATGAATGCGATGCTCCAGTATCAAAAAGAATGAGTGCAGTAAATGACTTAACCAAAAACTTACCTATTACTGCATCGGGCTGAGCTTCAACCTCCTCCATGCTAACGTTGTTCACCTGTCCCCTGTTGAAAGGGTTCGGCTTCTTCCCAGAACTTCCATTGCCATTTTGGCCTTCAGGACATTCATTGGCATAATGTTCGGTCTTCGAACACTTATAGCAAGTGACTTGGCTTAGGTCCTTCTTGGCTGGGGTTGAGGGGTTGGTGCGGTTCTGGCCGTTGCTTCCTCCATTGCCATTACCATTCTTGGTGCCATTGTGATTGTGCGAGCTACCTCCTCCATGGGTATGCTGAAAATGCCCTCCTGGTCTAGGGGTAAAATGTGGCTTCTGCTGAGCTCCTGAATTGTACTTTCCTTGTCCATACTTCTTGTTGCGATTCTCAACTTGCTGCTGCTTCCCTTCAATCATAAGGGCACGATCTACCAACTCCTGGTAGTTGTTGAAGGTGGCTACCATCAACTGCATGCTCAACTCATCATTCAGTCCTTCTAGAAACTTCTCCTGCTTAGCTGCATCCGTAGCGACGTCATCTAGGGCATAACGTGCTAACTTACTAAATTCCTCCACATACTGGCCAACTGTCCGTCCTCCTTGGCGCAAGTTATGAAACTCATGCTTCTTCATGGCCGTAGCTCCTGTTGAAACATGGGCAGTATGGAAAGCCTGCTGAAAATGGTCCCATGTGACAGTGTCGACTGGGAAAGTGGTTGTGAAATTCTCCCACCATGATGTTGCGGGTCCTTCTAGCTGTTGTGCGGCAAAGTTCACCTTCTCCGCATCTGTGCATCCTGCTGTGGTCAACTCCCTAGCTATCTTGTGGAGCCAATCATCTGCTACTATCGGCTCGGTGCTACTGGAAAACACCGGCGGATTCAGCCTAAGAAAACGGGCTAAGTGGTCAATAGGTGGTGGTGGTGGTGGTGGTGGGTTGTTGTTGTTGTTCCCCTGATTCTGATTCTGGACTAGCAACTGCATCAATGTGTTCTGCTGCTGGATCAACTGGGTGAGCTCCGGTGGAAAGGCAAATCCGGGGTCACGTCCGGAGGCATCTGAGGGTTTAGAAAAGATGAGATGTAAGAATAGAGGGGGTCTAAAGAGAAAACACTACCCATATGCACATGAGGCAAAAGCAAACAATTCACTTCATTCAATCAAACAAGGGCATACAATCGATCTAACTATCGCAAAAGTGCTCGGGCTACTATATTTACATGGTGGACTACTACTACTGATGAAGTGGTCTACTAGAAATATTCTTCGGTCGTTGACTCTATAATATCTGCTCCAGCTTCATCAACATAGTCATCATCGCTACTATCTGGTTCCAAGTCGGTGCCGTCGATGATGATGTAGTCTTCCGGGCTAATCTTGTTGTGTTCTTCGTCTTCATCTACTGGTGTCGGGCCTCCCATAAATATTCCAATCTTCTTGATCAGGTCGTCATTCTTCTCCACCAATACTTCAATTTCTTCTTCATAATCTTCACGTGTAGCCTTGAGTTCTTCCTCCAGTTCCTTGATTCTAGTCTTAGCCTTCTTTAGATCTATCATGTCGGCACACATCTGGTTCTCCTGTCGTCGAATGTGCTGGTTTAACTCCTGGATAAAAGCTGCAATTGAGCTATCCTTCCGGGTGCTAATCATCTCCCAGTGCTCATCTCGGCGCCACAAATCTGGTAGATAGTATCCTTGAGATCCTTGCGGTAGACTTCTCCAATGCGTCCCATGGCTATGTGAGCTGCCATGTTCTTTCCTAGACTCCAAGTTGGTGCATCAAAAGAAAACTCTATGGGTTCAGTGACTGGCATGAACGTCCTTCCTGGAACTTGAACTTGAATCATCCAGCGCTCTTCTTCAGGTAAAGTGGCGTTGTAGATTCCCATGAAGCTTGGTACTCCTATATTCAGGTATCTAGTGACTTCCTTCAAGTGGCGTCCAAAGGGTATATCTTCATCCAGTTGTGTGAACTTGTTCCTTGCATCCGCCATCCTAAAGAGTAGAAAAGATGAGAGGTCAGAGAAGAAGAGAGTGAATAGTGATCTAGGTCTTTTAGCATAGTGGTCATGTCCTACAGTCAGCATGTGCTCTGATACCATCTCTGTAGCGACCAGACCTCAAACAGTCTGATCTCTGTGCTCCGGTGTCATCCCTGGATCAGTAATGCTGACACCACACGGTACTTGGAGGATTTATAGCAGAGTAGCAATCACACACTTATTACATCGAGTGTCTCAAAAAAGAACTTATTACAATAAATATGGCTTAAGGCCATCTAATAACGATAACAGCGGAAGGCTTGGAAGATAAGTGAGTCCATCAACTCCAACGGCATCACTGAGTATAGAACCACGACCTAAAAACTCCTTAATCGTCGTCTGAAAAGTCTGCAACATTAACGTTGCAGCCCGAAAACGGGTCAGCACATGGAATATGCTAGCAAGGTAACACATAGAGAGTAATGGAATGCAACAGCTATACTATATGCATGTTTGGCTGGTGGAAAGCTCTATGGTTACAGTTTTTGCGTAAAGCCAATTTTTCCCTACTACAAAGGAATAAAATTTATTTAACTATCATGGTAGTTGTTAAACATTGAGAATGGTTGACAGCATTCTCAATCCCAATTAAGCATCATCATTAAACATAACCCAACAAAATTAATTTAGAGTAACATGTTGAGATTCACATGAAAATCCAAGTACTAGATACTCAAGATGTCCATAACCGGGGACACGGCTAATCATGATTAGTTTGTTACACTCTACAGAGGTTTGCGCACTTTTCCCCACAAGACTCGATCACCTCCATTTGGTTTCTCGCACTACAGGGTGTTTGAGAAGACGGATGACCGAGACATAGTCTTTCAGAAGCGCTAGCACCTTACGATCGGGTAGACCGTACCACCTATATCCCCTACATATGCTAGTCTACCACTGTAAGAGTTCGCACAACTTAGTCAACTATGCTAGGCTGCACACGGAAGTTTCTAGTATGAATAGTCTTATGATCCCTTTGAGCCTGGGTGGCAGTCCAAAAGAAAAACAGGCAAGTCCTGGAATACCCAGGTGCCTCAATCCACCCAGATGTGTGTTTAAGTTGCCACCTTAGATAAACCATTAATTATCAATCTCACATCTGTCAATGGATTTCACTCACCCAATCCACGTCTACTAGCATAGCATGGCATGATAAGCAAACGTAGAAGTAACTCCCAAAGGTTTGAAAATAAACTGGTAATAGGTACTACCTCATCTACTTCCCATCCCACAATTTAATTAGATCCTAATCATGCAATGTGTGAGGATTGATCTAATGCAATAAAACTGGGTAGTAGAAAATGTATGATCAAAGTGTTACTTGCCTTGCTGATGATACGGGAAACCTAGCGATTCGAAGTAACAAGCGGCGCACTCCGGATATTCTATCGCAAACAAACAAACGAGCATACAATAAGTACTCATCTAATGCACAGGTAAAACTCGAATAAGAGATCTAACCAGAAGGTTCAACTTAAGAACTCCGGTTGGCAAAAGAATCAAATCGAACGAAGCAAGAAAAGTCAAACGGCGAAAGAAAACAACTTCATTCTAGCAATCTGGATCTAGGGCAATTTTTATAGTAGCAAAATCTTCTTTAGGTTGGTTAAACGGATAGAGGGGTTCGAGACTAATCCCTAGGCACTTGAATCGCCTGATTTCGATAAACGATCGAAAAGTTAAATTAAAACGAAAATCAGATCAGAAATCACGATCAGAAAAATCGCGGATTTAATCCGAGAAAACAAAAATGAAGAACAGATTAACGAACGAACGTTCGTTATCTGAAACTAAACGATGAACGCGTTCGTTAAAACGAACAAATTGGTGAACGTTCACTAATTAAGTAAACCAGAGAAATAAACCTATCTAGGGTTTTGAAAAAAAACCGAGGCGGTTTCTAAAAAAACCGAACGGCGAATGGCGGCGGCTATACCTTCGGCGAGGTACTCCGGTGGGCGGGGTGGGGCTCCGGCGGCGGCGGCTATGCGGGGTGGCGGGGTGGCTCAGCGGAGG